>NC_133374.1:693204-718704 GCF_049309525.1 Garra rufa
TAGAAACATAAATCCTCATAAAGGAAATACTACGAATACTGAAATAGTATATAAATAATACTAAAATTACACCGATACTGGCTAACATTTAAAAACAACAATAACAATAATGAATAATAATAATAAAACAGAAATATTAAAAATGGAACAAGATCCAAAGGGGGAAGGCAGATAAAGACATATTTCTGTAGTTACAGGAATGAGTCCGGCATCTTCAGCACACTTGATTTGTTTAGTGAGTATTTTTGTCTCTGAGTGCAGAAAATTTGAAACGTGAAATTATACGATGCATTAGTGACCTTGCGTTGTTATGACAACCCATTTTATTAGACTAATTATGAAGCGGAGGACGGTGGGCTGGTTGTACGATCGGCAGCACAGGAAAGAAAATCCAGTAACCTTGAATATTGAAAGATGAAGCCCTGGAAGTAAAAGCGCGTGGGAGTGTTTTCCAGTCTCACAAACCACTGCCAAATCAGCCTTTATACCAACGACACTTTAATTAGTGAAAAACGACAGCTGTGAAGATTCTTGTCAGGTTTCAACTATTGAAGTTATAGTTCACTCAAAAATAAAAAATTAATTCTGTCAGACAAAAATAACAGCATATGGGTTTGGAAAGAGTTTTTGGCTGAACTATTGCTTCAAAAAAGTTTGAAGGAAGTCTTTGTGTGGAATTAAACTGCAGAATCGAGTGATTAAACTCAGTGTCATTAATTAGTGCAGTATCTGCTGTGCGGTTCACTTTCATTTCTCATTTCTCACTCTAATTGTATCAGAGCCTATAAGCAGAATTAGTCCAAATATTTAGTGATAAGAGCAGCACAGAGCCGGGTCGAGCGGATGAAAGCACACCATCGTGTCAAATTATTCAAATAAACGTCCAGGCATTCGGCACCATTACAGCTGGAAATACGTGACTAAATCATCATTAGTGCAGCAATAATGAGCTTCACATGAAAGCTATGCGTCTGACGTATACACAGAATCATTCATAGAAAAAAAGGTTTAAAAAGTATTACCTATAAATATATTACTTATATAAACAAACAAGACATGGCTATAAAATGATAAAAGCACATCAAATTACTAAAACTTGAATTAAAATAAAAGCTGAAAATATAAAAATAAGAGCAAATTCAAAACATGTATGAATACTATGATATAAATGAAACAAACCTATGTAAAAGTATTACAAAAGTTAATAAAATAACAAAAGCACATCACTTTAACAAACTAAAATTTAAATGAAAGATTTAAAAAAAAAATAATAAATAGGTTTAAGGTTAAAATTAATTACATAGAAATATTTTAAAACAAAAATGAATAAAAAAAAAATAACATGAAAAATGAATGGTTATTTATAAAAACGTATAAAAAAGAAAATGTACGTAAAAAAAATAGTTGAATCTAATATAAATAAAAAGATGAAAAATAAAAAAATACTATAATATTATATAAATAAAACTAAACCTTTCAAAGAAATATTACAAAAGCTAATAAATTGACAAAAGCACATAAAATCACTAAAACAAACTAAAATTAAAATAAAAGATTAAAAATTAAAAAGGCAATTCACAAATTAATAAATACTGTAATAGCACTTAAAACTAAAGTTAATATTAATTACATAGAAATATGTTAAAACAAAAACTAATAACATGGAAAAGTAACATAAAATGACTAAAACAAACAACAATTAAAGTTTAAAATATAAAAGATAATTTTAAAAAATACTATAAAAAACTAATGGTTATTTTTAAAAACTTGTAAAAGAAAATGTACGTAAATAGTTGAATCTAACATAAAATAAAAAGTTGAAAATATAAAAATAAGAGCTAATTGTATAAATAACATGTATAAATACTATAATATTATATAAATAAAACAAAAACTTTCACAGAAATATTACAAAAGCTAATAAAATGACAAAAGCATAAAATCCCTAAAACAAACAAATTAAAACGAAAGATTAAAAATGAAAAAAGGCAATTAAAAAAATTAATAAATACTGTAATAGCACTTAAAACTAAAGATAAATTAATTACACAGAAATATTTTAAAGCAAAAGCTAATATAATACAAAAATAAGAATTAAAGTTAAAAATATTAAAGCTAAATCCAAAAATTAATAAATACTTTAATGAAACAAAACCAATGAAAAAAATAACTTATTTAAAAAAAAATTGAAATGAATGAAAAATTAATTAAAAAAAATATTTTAATAATATACAATGAAAGCTGAAAATGCAAAAATAAAATTATTTTAAAATATTAATAAATAATATAATAGTATTTAAATGTTAAGAGTAACACTGATACTGGCTACCAAAAAAATGCACTTTTCCATTAATGTGTATAAAATAAAAGTATACATTAAATGTCTGAACATGTAGTTCAGTCAACCAATAAGTCATTCAAAGTTATTCACTGCACATAGACAGACCCCATGCACACTATATTAGGCTTCTGAGTAGTATTGTAGCCTGCCATCCAAACAACTATTTATCTACAATTTAGAAACTATTGAAAGCATTGCAATATGTCTCATATTTCCATTTCCTTGCAGTGTTTGTTGTTGTGGTTCAATGTAGAGCAGCTCCGGTGAGCATTACACACTAATCACACTCTACACTTCGACTTCTGTGCTAAAGCTTGCACAGAACCAGCAAACAAGCACTTAAGAGCCTGAAAAACATGAAAATATGCTTTTGCTGCTGGTTAATAAATGCTGTTGTCTGCTGGTGTGATTCAGGTTAGCATTAATGAGAGAGCTGTGTGTGTTCAATTAACCGTCGACGAGCTGAAGCACAAACAAGCATCCTGAATAAATCTGCCTCTTGAAGAACAAAATCCAGCATCGTTAATTCATCTCTAATTCATAAACAACACGGAACAAGAAGATCTATAAGGCCTGGAGTTCTCCATTAGCATCTGGTGACGTGAAAACTGCGGTCTTTACTCACGCTTGCTCAGTTTTCAGCCTGACGAACACGGTCATCTGATCCCACCCTGCTTTCATGCTTCTCTGCTGCAGGCGGAATAAATATTAAACTCATTTTATGCAATGCTAGTCTCCATGCGTCCTGCACGAGGTTAAAGTTACAGGTAATATCAACATATCAAAGCCAGGACTCTGGGAGGCAATCGATAGTCTCAGAATATTCTCATGAGTGTGAGACGTCTCCAGATAATGTTTCATGCATGAAATCTCCAATCCACATGAAAAATCCCTACATTCGCTTTGTTTTTTCTTTTTAGAGATGAAAAACCAATGAGATGTGGGCTTGGCTTCAGTCTACTGATACGATCTGCGTAATTCTGTCGCACTTTCTGCATGGATATGCAATAATTTCCTGTTCTGCAATGCTAATCGTTTTATTGCCATTTTCATAATGATGCTGTAATGAGAGTCATGAAGTGTGCAGATGGTAGGGTTTAGATGTAGTTGATATCTCCATAGTCATATCCGATCATTTCTGTATTTTATAATTTAAGTTTTCATCCAGTTCTCTTTGGATACCTGCTATAGTGCCTAAACATTAACATTTTTTAAATTTGTAAGACACAGTCAGATCAGGATTATTATAGGTAACTAAAGTCATTAGTATTTTAGATACTGCATACAGACCAACCGCTGTTTGTAGTTTGAGCCCAAGTATCAAAGTCTCATCTAAAATCTTGTTTTAAGTGCTGCCAAATCACTCTAATTACATTTGATTGGATATTACAAACTTTTAATGTGCACTTTACGGCTTAAAATATTCAGCATCACCCCAGTAAAGATAAATAATTTCTGAGTGAGACATTTTAAGAGTCTCTGCCCCTCTGAGACTCGGATTGTATTTTAGGAGAACTCACTAAAAGATGTATTTGGTCTGCTGTGAATTCGTGTGCTACACTCTTCTTCATGAAAGTAATGATTGACACTAACAAGAGAAAAGTCATGCACCAGTCGTAGCCAATCAGAATGTAGGATATTTTTAAAAGACAGCTGTGTGACTGTGGACCAATGGGATTTCACTGTGGGTGGAGCTACTCAGCACAACATGATAGAAATGGAAACCCAACAATTATTTGGCACTTGTTTATTGTTTCCATCATGATTCTTTAACTATTTTTTCTTTCATGATTCTTTACATCCTGTTTTGCTTCCATCATGCCTCTTTAACTCCCTTTTTGTTTCCATCATGATTCTTTAACCCTGTCTTGCCTCTATCAGGATTCATTAATAATAATTAATAATTCATGATTCTATTATTTTTTCTGTCACCATTCTTTAACTACTTTTTTTCTTTCCATCATGATTCTGTAACCCCCTTTTTCCCTTCTGTCATGTTTCTTTAACCCCGTTTTTGTTTCCATTATGATTCTTTAACCCCTGTCTTGGTTCTATCATGATTCTTTAACCACTTCTTTCCTTCTGCCACAATTCTTTAACCCCCTTTTTGTTTCTGTTATGATTCTTTAAGCCCTGTCTTGATTCTATCATGAATCTTTAACCACTTTTTCTGATTCTTTAACCCCTATCTTGCTTCTATCATGGTTCTTTAACCACTTCTTTCCTTCTGTCATGATTCTTTAACCCCCTTTTTGTTAAAGCTATGATTCTTTAACCATTAGGATTCTTTAATAATATTTTTCTGTCACTATTCTTTAAACAATATTTTCCTTAAGTCATGATACTTTAACCCCCTTTTTTATTTCTGTTATGATTATTTAACCCCTGTCTTGCTTCTATCACGTTTCTTTAACCCAAGTCTTGCTTCTATCACGATGCTTTAACCACTTCTTTCCTTCTGCCACGATTCTTTAACCCTCTTTTTGTTTCCGTTATGATTCTTTAACCCAAGTCTAATTCTTTAACCACTTTTTTCTGACTCTTTAACCCAAGTCTTGCTTCTATCACGATTCTTTAACCACTTCTTTCCTTCTGTCATGTTTCTTTAACCCTGTTTTTGTTTCCGTTATGATTCTTTAACCCCTCTCTTGCTTCTATCACAATTCTTTAACCACTTTTCCCCCCTTCTGTCATGATTCTTTAACCCCCTTTTTGTTTCTATCATGATTCTTTAACCCCTATCTTGCTTCTATCATGGTTCTTTAACCACTTTTTTCCTTCTGTCATGATTCTTTAACCCCCTTTTTTATTTCTGTTATGATTCTTTAACCCCTGTCTTGCTTCTATCACGATGCTTTAACCACTTCTTTCCTTCTGCCACGATTCTTTAACCCTCTTTTTGTTTCCGTTATGATTCTTTAACCCAAGTCTTGCTTCTATCACAATTCTTTAACCACTTCTTTCCTTCTGTCATGTTTCTTTAACCCTGTTTTTGTTTCCGTTATGATTCTTTAACCCCTCTCTTGCTTCTATCACAATTCTTTAACCACTTTTTTCTGACTCTTTAACCCAAGTCTTGCTTCTATCACAATTCTTTAACCACTTCTTTCCTTCTGTCATGTTTCTTTAACCCTGTTTTTGTTTCCGTTATGATTCTTTAACCCCTCTCTTGCTTCTATCACAATTCTTTAACCACTTTGTTCTGACTCTTTAACCCA
This sequence comes from Garra rufa, assembly GCF_049309525.1. NCBI lineage: Eukaryota > Metazoa > Chordata > Actinopteri > Cypriniformes > Cyprinidae > Garra > Garra rufa. The sequence goes on from NC_133374.1 coordinate 698,764, forward strand.
AGTCTTGCTTCTATCACGATTCTTTAACCACTTTTTTTCCCCCTTCTGTCATGATTCTTTAACCCCCTTTTTGTTTCTATCATGATTCTTTAACCCCTATCTTGCTTCTATCATGGTTCTTTAACCACTTTTTTTCCTTCTGTCATGATTCTTTAACCCCCTTTTTTATTTCTGTTATGATTCTTTAACCCCTGTTTTGCTTCTATCACAAATCTTTAACCACTTTTTTTCACAATTATGATTTTTAACTACTCTTTTTGGTTCTGTCATGATTCTTTAACCTCTTTTTTGCTTTTATCAAGATTCTTTAAATTATATTTTTCTCAGTCATGATTCTTGAACCATTTTTTTCCTTATTCTTGATTCTTTAACTACTTTTTGGTCAGACTTTTTTTCTTGTCATGATTATTTAACCCATATCAGGATTCTTTGACACCTTTTTCCTTCTGTCATTATTCTTTAACACCCTTTTTACTTTATATGATATAATGATTTATAATAATTTAACCCATAGCCCTTATGAAATGACGATTCTTTAACCCTTTTTTCCTTCTGTCATTACTCTTTTACCCTCCTTTTTCTTTTGGCATAGTTCTTAAAATATTTTTTCACAGTCATGATTCATTAGCCCCTTTTTACTTCCATCAGGAATCTAACCAATTTTTACCTCATTCATAATACTTGAACCACTTTTTTGGATAAAGATAAATGCCCCCTACTGGACATGCTTTGAAAAAAGTCTGTAAAATCAAATATTTCTGTTCACAAAACTAAATGCCAAATTACAGTAATTATGACAGCAGCATTTGCTCTGCCCTCTTCTCTCTTCTAAAATAAATAATGAAAAACACAATGTCAACATGTTCATTAGTTAATTGTCATTTAGCTATACACATTTCAGTAAACCCATAGTTTCCATATCCTTGGAAAAGCACTGTAAGCTCACACGTCTCTTGTAGAGTTTTAGAAGAGATTTCAGTAATTTACTCAAACTGTGCTCAAGTCTATCAATATAAAAGAGACTGCAGGTGCAATCTGAAGTAAGCAATGCCAACTACTGACTCATTTGTCTGTTTTCTCATAAGGTACTTAAGGAGAACATCTAACACAAAGCTGGTATTTGAAAGTCGCTTTTGAAAAAAATGTGAATAAAACACTCTCAGCAATGGCGTAAACTCTAAGGATTCAAACAAAAAACATTAAATTCTGTCTCGTTGTCATGGTTATAACTTACGACTCATATTCATTCAATATAAAAACCAAAACAACACATGCCGGCAAGTAATTATATGCTCACTGTCACAGCAAATCTCACCGGAAAAAAAAAAGAAGGTATTTAATACTTTCCCTTTACTTACACAGTTTATTTACTGAAACTGTATTCTCTCCTTAAGATGCTTGCCCCAGTGTTGCTGTCTTACAATTCAAAGTGTTTATTCCATTCTTTTATTTATTTATTTTTTAATTAAAATAAATAGTTTTTATGATTTGCTGCCAGTAGGTGCTAATTAAGACATTGAGACATTTAGAAATCTCAGGGGAGAACAGATGGTGGTCTGTTTATCATAATAACAATATCTGTCAATCAGTGGGTTGCCATGTCAACCAATGAGTGACAACTTACTTTTAAAACTCTGACTAGAAAGGTTGTGATGCCATACTGAAATATGACCATGCAACTGAAGCTGCAAAAAATAAATAAATAAATAAATAAATAAATAAATAAATAAATAAATAAATAAATAAAATGCATTCGATGTTAGCACTGATGATGTCAGACTCAAGAAGTGGGCGTTAGCACAGGGGGCTGATAATAAGAACTCATTCAAGTCCTGCTGGGATGTTCTGATGTACAAATTCATGAGTTGCTATTATGACTGAAGTCATTTTAGCCTGAAAAAACTGACACAATGGGCAATTTCATTTTTCATTTTCTTGTTTTCAATTCCCGACAGGAAGGTTTTATTATAGCGCTAGTATGAGCGCATGATGGCATTAGGTGTGTGAATGATGCTTTAGCTGTGTATTTTATCATTCTTCTACTGCCACAGAGAATGATAGGAAATGTAATTTTTCTGCATCAAACTTAATTGATCAACGCTAATCTGCTCCTGTCACGATTTTCAACTCCCTTTTTGCTTCATTTATGACTCTTTAACCCCTTCATTCTTTAATCTTTTTTGACGTCATAATTCTTTAAGTCCCCTTCTTGCTTTTGTCCTGATTCTCTAAATGCCTGTTTAGTTGCTTCCACCCTTATTCCTTAACCCCTTCTTTGCTTCCATAATGTTCTTTAACCCCTTGTTGTTATTTGTCATTATTTTAATCCCATTTGATACTTTACTTCCTTTTCTCCTCTGTCATAATTAAGCCCCTTATTTGCTTCCATCATAATTCTTTAACCCTTTCTTTGTTGTCCTTATTATTTAAATTCCCCTTTTGCTTCCTACATAACTCACAAATAGCTTTTATGTTTTTAACCCCTTTTTTGTGTAATTTTCTTTAACCATTTGATTCTTTAATCCAATTTTTCCTTATATCATCAATTAACCCACTTTTTTTGCTTCTGTTGTGAACCTTTAACCTCTTTAATTCTTTTACCTTACTTTTGCTGCCATCATGATCCTTTAACCCCTTTTTTCCATGCATCTCGTTCCTTAACCCCCTTTTTTGCCTCATCATAATTTTTTTTTTTTTTACATTTTTTATCTCTTTTACCCCACTTTTGCTTCCGTCATGACTCTTTAACCCCCTTTTTCTTACCTCTGGTTCTTTAACCATTTTTTGCTTCAATCATAATTTTTAACCCCTTTGCATCTTTTACCCCACTTTTGCCATGATCCATTAACCCCCTTTTTACTTACGTCTAGTTGTTTAACCTCCCCCTTTTTTGCTTCCATCATATAGTTCTTTAACCCCTTAAATTCTTTTACCCAACTTTCACTTCTGTCATGATCCATTAACCCCATTTTTTTGCTCTCATCATAATTCTTCAGTCATGATCCTTTAACCTCTTACCTCTGGTTCTATAACACCCTTTTTTGCTTCCATCAAAATTATTTTCCTCCACTTTTGCTTCCGTCATGATTCTTTAACCCCTTTTTTGCTTCCATCATAATTTTACCCCCCTTTTCTTCGTTACTGTCATTTTGTCTAATAAAACATTCAAAGGGGTTAAGGAATTATGATGAAAGCAAAAAAGGGGGTTAAGTAACTAACTAACCTTTTTTTCCTAACTTCTGGTTCTTTAACACCCTTTTTTGCGTCCATCATAATTCTTTAACCCTTTCAATTCTTTTACCCCACTTTTGCTTCAGTCATGATCCTTTAACCCCTTTTCCCCTTATGTCTGGTTCTTTAACCCCCCTTTTTGCTTCCATCATATGTTGTTAACTCCTTTACTCCACTTTTGCTTTGGTCATGTTCCAACCCCATTTTTCTTTATGCCCAGTCCTTTTTTTTTGCTTCTTTCATAATTCTTTAACCCTTTCATTGTTTTATCCAACTTTTGCTTTTGGCATGATCTTTTAACCCCCCTTTCCTTACATCTGGTTCTGTAACAGCCTTTTTGCTTCCATTGTGATTTTTTTTCTTTATTTTAGATTCTTTAACCCCTTTAGAGCCATTTTTGACCCACCACCAACTGGGAAAGTCTGGCTAATCATAACCACAGCAATACCAATAGGATTTAATTAAATTAATCACCTTAAAACTCATTATTCCTTAGCAACACATACATGTAAACGCTGCCATAGCAATGCATTTCTAATTTTCCTCAAGTCAAAAGACTACAGTCACAAACAAAGCTGCTTTGGGGGTAATATTAGCCCAAACGACATGCACAATTAGCTGTCTGAGTCTCGCTATTCAGAAGCCACAGGAAATAACCCTTCCTGGGGTTGGTCCACAGCGCTGGCAGACAACAGTGTTGGATAATAAGCGCAACAGCCGAAGGTGAAAGCGGTCACACACACATTCTCATAATGAGAACCCTCCCTTCTGCCAGATCCCCCAAAAGCAGTTATCCAGCTATTCCCAATAGCGTTTCACCAATTATTCCCTTGGACAGTTTTCCAACTATTCCCACCGGATGATTTCAAGTATTGGTGGCTTACAGAGTGTTTCCAGAGCTGGAATGCCTTTAGGCTAGATGTGTCGATGAGTCATTGCGTTAGTCAGACGAAATGTTTGATGACGGTGGGTGTCTGCTGTTACTTCCTTTCTGGAGCAGGAAATGGTGATACCCAGACAAGGCACTTTGCCACGACAGACGCTACAGAGAGCAGAACAGCTCTGCGGCCATTTAGACGCTCTGCCAACGGACAAACACACACACATAAAGCACCTAATCAAGAATCCAAGATGGCATCACTCTTTGTTTCCCTCCATACACACAGATGCTCTCTCATCCTCTCCCAGAGGAAGAGGTTATTGCTCAGTGATTGCTCTTTTCAGAGCCCAGAAGGCATAATGGAGTTCATTTAGGCTTAAGTATCAACTTTCAAACAATCATACAATGCATGCATTTGCAAATAAACAAAACAATAATAAAAAATCAAATGCACAATCAAAAAATAAATCCCAAAAACATTTAATAGGCTCTTCAAAACAGATGTGATGTTTCAAGCTACATGCTCTTCTTGACGAGCTCATTAAATGTTTGTTTGCCGACTCACATTTGTTTTCTATTTTTTGAAGTATCAACATTGTCTCTAATGTTTTTTTGTAATACTTTAGTAGTAGATGGGGAAAAAAGAGAGACAAGTGAGTCAATACTTGAGTATCGAGCTAAAAAAAAACTACTGCGAATCAGCTTTTATTATTAGATCTTATTATTTGAAATGTAAACTGAAACATTTGCTTACATTTTAACCTCAATAGCAACTGGGAAAAACAATTGAGATCGCATTTGTCCTTCCTGTGGGTTACGCTGAGCACAGTTTGAGACATTATTGAGATTGCTTCTGAGACTCTGAAATTACTGAGGTCTGTTTTTCCAGGAGAAACATCTGATATGCAGAGTACATAGTCTTTATTTGCGCTCCATTTAATCTTATTGCCATCTTGGAGAAGCGATCGAGTTATTAAAGAAATCTTTTTTGCACGCCTGTCAATCGGTTAAAATAAAAATCCAAAATGTAATAAATAAACAGCTCCAGGCAGTACTGCAGTGGTTGTTTTTCATTGTTACATCCTTCACATGAATAATGAAACATGAGGAATAATGAAACAGGATGAGGTGTGCCGCAGGCGGAGAGTTTTCTTTCTTTCTTTTGCTCTGTTCGCATCTAACGGCGTGCTGCGACACTCGCTTAAACTGTCAGAGAGCTCTGATAATTAGACCTGTGCGTGCATCTGTGTGTGTGTGTGTGTGTGTGTGTGTGTGCGGGCGGATGGCGCCGTGGCCTTCACTGAAGCTAGCATGTGACATATGGTTTTCCCAGCATGCCCCAGCAGCTCCAGGCCAGAGTCACGGCCCTGTGTGTGCGACGGCTCGAAGAGTGTGACCTCTGTCAAAGAGTGGCGAGCCGTTACAGATTCATTCTTCAAACAAACATCAAGCGAATATCTATCCTGTGATGTCAGAGGCGATCGCTCACCCTACAGAGATGCACAGAGGATGGACGGATGGACGGAACGATAGAGACAGATGGACAGATATCAGGGTTGGAGAGAATTCAGAACTGAAGAATGTGTCTCTAAATTCGCAAGTGTGAATATGAATTGAATTGACACCAACACACTAGAGGTTGAATTGTAATTTGAAGAATATTTGAATAGATAGATAGATAAAATGATAGAACTATGATAGAACTATAGAACGACAGATAGAATGAACAATATAACTATATAACAATAGAACAATGATAGATATAATGAGAGATAGAACGTCAGATAGATAGAATTACAGATAGAACGATAGATAGAACGATAAGACAGATAGACAGACAGACAGACAGACAGACAGACAGACAGACAGACAGAAAGACAGACAGATAGACAGATAGAATTACAGATAGACCGATAGAACGATAGACCGATAGAACGATAGACAGACAGACAGACAGACAGACAGATAGATAGATAGATAGACAGATAGATAGATAGACCGATAGAACGATAGACCGATAGACCGATAGAACGATAGACAGACAGACAGACAGACAGACAGACAGATAGACAGATAGAATTACAGATAGACCGATAGAACGATAGACCGATAGAACGATAGACAGACAGACAGACAGACAGATAGATAGATAGATAGATAGATAGATAGATAGACCGATAGAACGATAGACCGATAGAACGATAGACAGACAGAAAGACAGACAGATAGACAGATAGAATTACAGATAGACCGATAGAACGATAGACCGATAGAACGATAGACAGACAGACAGACAGACAGACAGACAGACAGAAAGACAGACAGATAGACAGATAGAATTACAGATAGACCGATAGAACGATAGACAGACAGACAGACAGACAGACAGACAGATAGATAGATAGACCGACAGAACGATAGACAGACAGACAGACAGACAGACAGATAGACCGATAGAACGATAGAACGATAGACAGACAGACAGATAGACAGACAGAAAGACAGACAGACAGACAGACAGACAGACAGACAGACAGACAGACAGACAGACAGACAGACAGACAGACAGACAGATAGAATTACAGATAGACCGATAGAACGATAGACCGATAGACAGACAGACAGACAGACAGACAGACAGATAGATAGATAGACCGATAGAACGATAGACAGACAGACAGACAGACAGACAGACAGACAGACAGACAGATAGATAGATAGATAGATAGATAGATAGACCGATAGAACGATAGACCGATAGAACGATAGACAGACAGACAGACAGACAGACAGATAGATAGATAGACCGATAGAACGATAGACAGATAGAACGATAGACAGACAGACAGATAGACAGACAGAAAGACAGACAGACAGACAGACAGACAGACAGAAAGACAGACAGATAGACAGATAGAATTACAGATAGACCGATAGAACGATAGACCGATAGACAGACAGACAGACAGACAGACAGACAGATAGATAGATAGACCGATAGACCGATAGAACGATAGACAGACAGACAGACAGACAGACAGACAGATAGATAGATAGATAGACAGATAGATAGATAGACCGATAGAACGATAGACAGACAGACAGACAGACAGACAGACAGACAGACAGACAGACAGATAGATAGATAGACCGATAGAACGATAGACAGATAGAACGATAGACAGACAGACAGATAGACAGACAGAAAGACAGACAGACAGACAGACAGACAGACAGACAGACAGACAGAAAGACAGACAGATAGACAGATAGAATTACAGATAGACCGATAGAACGATAGACCGATAGACAGACAGACAGATAGATAGATAGACCGATAGAACGATAGACCGATAGAACGATAGACAGACAGACAGACAGACAGACAGACAGACAGATAGATAGATAGATAGATAGATAGATAGATAGATAGATAGATAGATAGAAAGAATGATAGACAGAATGATCAATAGAACTATATAACGATAGAACAATGATAGATATAATGAGAAGTAGAACAACATATACACATATATATATATATATATATATATATATATATATATATAGAATTACAGATAGAACGATAGAACGATAGATAGATAGATAGATAGATAGAATGATAGAATGAAATGATCAACAGAACAATAATAGATAGATAGATCAATGAACAATAGATAGATGATAGATATAAAATGATAGAATGATTGATAGAACAACAGATAAAATGATAGAACTATGATAGAACTATAGAACGACAGATAGAATGAACAATAGAATGATAGGACAACAGAACAATAGATAGAATGATTGATAGAACGATAGAATGACAGATAGAATGATCAATAGAACAATAATAGAATAATAGATAGATAAATAGAAAAAAAACAGAAAAGGCAGAACGATGGAATGACAGATAGAACGATCGATCGATACATAGACAGTAAGAGGAGAAAATGACTGGACCTTGAAGATTCCCTTTCAACTATAAACACCCTAGCAACCGCATAGCAACATACCACCTGTCAGTCAGCATCCGTCTATCATGGCTGTGTTTGTTGAGAACTAGTGCAGACGGTTGTTGTGTGGTTTCACACTGTCGGCTGTGTTTGTGTGACGACTGCAGCAGCTTTATGGATCTGTTGTACTGTACTGTAGCATGACGCTCTATTTTTACTCCCTGTCTGCATTCAGCACTTTCACTGCAGTACATATTTAATCAGGAGAGAATGAAGAACACTCTCCTTCTCTCTCTCTCTCTCTCTCTCTCTCTAACTCTGACTCTCAGAATTTAACACATCAAACATTAACTGGACATTAAATGTGTTCACTTAGACATTCCTATCTCTCGCTCTCTCTATCTGTTCTCATCCTCTCCTGCCCATCTCTCTCTCTCTCTGTCTCTCTGATGAAAGGCTTTGTGCTGATGTCAGACGAATGCAGAGGAAGCAGCAGAGCAACTCTGATGTTCTGTGTGTGTTTATGTGTGTGTCATACTGTAATGCAAATCACAAAAACACACACTGTTTTCAGTCAGCAACCAAACCAGAGAGACAGACAGAAAGAGAAAGTTTGGAGTAAATATTATTTGCAATTATCTGTTTGGAATAAGAATATTGGGCAGCACAACTGTTTTCTATGGAAGCCTGTTTCTGCCACTGAATACAAAATATAAAAAGTCGCAATAACCTTTTTATCTCACATTTCTGACTTTTTTTTTTCTTCTCACAATTGTGAGTTTACATCTCGTCATTCTGACTTTTTTTTTCTCAGAATTATGATATAAACTCATAATTGTAAGTTATAAAATCAGTATTGTGAGATATGAACTCACTTCTGAGTTTAAATCTAGCAATAGTGATTTTTTTCTCAGAATTGCGAGTTGATATCTTGCAATTGTGACTTTTTTTTTAGAATTGTTTAAATCCCGCAATTATGACTTTTTCTCTCACAATTGTGACTTTTTTCAGAATTAAGAAAAAAAAATCTTAGAATTGTGAATTTAAATCTTGCAATTTTTCCTTTTTTTCTCAGAATTGTGTTTAAATCTCACAATTGAGACTTTTATATCTTCTAATTGTGACTTTTTTTCTCAAAATGGCGAGTTTAAATCTCGCAATTTTGACGTTTTTTCTCAGAATTGTTTAAATCTCCCAATTGAGACTCCTTTCTCTCACTATTGTGAGTTTAAATCTTGCCATTTTGACTTTCATTCTCAGAATTCTTTAAATCTTGCAATTGTGACTTTTCTCAGAATTGTGTTTAAATCTTACAATTTTGACTTTATTTCTCAAAATTGCGAGTTCAAGTCAGAACTGTGATATATATACTCGCAATTCTGAGAACATATGAGTCTTTTTTCCCCTCAAAATTGGACTTTATAGCTCACAATTGCTGAGAAAAAAAGCCATTCTGACTTTATAATTTGCAATAGCAAGTATATATCTCATAATTCTGACTTTATAACATGCAATTTTGTTCATATCTAACAATTCAAAGAAAAAAAAGTCAGAATTGCAAATTTGTACCATGCAATTCTGAGGAAAAAAAGTCATAATTGTGAGATAAAAAGTCACAATTACCTTTTTATTATTGTTTCTTCAGTGGCGGAAACTGACTTCTATTGTTTTCAGCATTGATGATAATCAGAAATGTTTCTTGAGCAGCAAATCAGCATATCAGAATGATTTCTAAAGGATCACGTGACACTGAAAGAGTAATGATGCTGAAAATTCAGCTTTGATCACAGAAATAAATTACATTTTACCATATATTTACATAGAAAACTGCTTTTTTGAAATTGCAATAATATTTAACAATTTTACTGTATTTTTTAATTAAATAAATGCAGCCTTGATGAGCAGAGGAGACTTAAACATGTTCAAAAATCTAAATGTACCAAACTTTTGACTAGAAATGTACATGAAAAGGATCTAAATCTAGAAGCACAAAGTTTTTCACTCAGAACCTGTAAACCAACAATGAGATTCAGCCGGATGATTCATACATCATATGCATCTCAATATAGCGGATCAAATATTCAAGGCACAATTTTAGATGCAAGTCATATTAGTTTCCTTTATCACAATGTCACAATATGGAGAGAAAGAGGTGAATGTTAAATCATGTTCTTCTTTGGTTTTGATTTCACTGTTTGTCGTGTCTTCAGGTGCTGCAATGACACCTGAAAAACTGACAATTTATTCAGAATAATTCCAGCTGTAAATGTGCTTTTACAGTTGGTTTGTCACTCTAAAACATTAGAAAACATTTCCTAGTTCACTTTTTTTACATTTTTGATATTTAAAAATTCATTCATTTATTTATTTTTATGTTAAAAATGTAAAATCTGTTTAGGTTGATATTTTAAAGATACAGCCTTATATACCTCCTGTCACTTTTGCTGCGGCCGTGAATGTTAAACGACTTAATTCTTCAGCGATCTCATGGTTAATGCTGCTAAAATGACTCCAGTGTTTCTGATTTTCTTTTCTTTGATACTTTGTCTTTTTCCGAGTGCAGTAAACTCATCGAGGGCCGTTATTGGTTTGTAAAACTTAAATAAAAAAGTTTAAAAAGATAATTACAATTTTTAACTTTTTTTTTGTCTTTTTCTTGCAATTGTGAGTTTGTGTGTCACTATTTTGGATTTTTTTGTCTTAGAGGAAAAAAAAACACAGAATGGCAAGAAAAAAGTGAAAAAAATTGAATTATCTTAAAATGAAAAAACTAAACAAAACAAATAATAATGCATAATAATTACAATTTGCAATAGTAAAACATACATAGTAAACAAATTAATTACAATCACAGTATTTTATTCATTTTAAATGTTATTTTTCTTAAAATTCTATTATTATTTCGGTGTGATTTTGTCATTTTTATTAGCTATACTTTATTTTATTTTATTTTTATAATAAAGCTTTAAACTGGTCCCAAAAATTTCTCCTTGTCAATTATTTTAATAATTTTAACTTTTTTTAGTACATCAATTGAATTTAAACGGAAAAGAAATATAAAATATTCTTACAAATATTATAAATGCATTTTAAAAGTATTTTTATTTTAACAAAAAAAAAAAAAAAATGCAACACTTATGTGTAAAATTGTGTCAAATGTGTTTAAAAAGCTTATTACAACTTTTTACCTTGCAATTCTGTCTTTTTCTTGCAATTGTGAGTTTGTATGTCACTATTTTGGATTTTTTTTCTCAGAGATAAAAACACAGACTTGCAAGAAAAAAGTAAAACAAAACAAAAAAATATATATCTTAAAATGAATTTTTTTTTTTTTTTACAATTTTGCAATAGTAGAATATACATAGTAAACAAATTAATTTTTCATTTCATTAATATTTAAATTTTCTTTGGTGTGATTTTGCCATTTTATTAGCTATACTTTACTACTTTTTCACATTTTATTTTTTACTTAAAAAAATAAGCTGGTTCCAAAAAATTTATTTATTTTATTTATTATTTTAATAATTATTTATATCAAACTCACTAAAATACTAAAATATTAAGTATAATAAATAAAAAATAGAAACTTTTTTAGTACATCAAATGAATTTAAACGGAAAACTAATGCATGCAAAAAATAACATGTTATTAATTTACGTATTTTTTATTTAAACAAAACAAACACAAATAAAATTAAAATAACTCCAACACTTATGTTAAAACTCATCCTTAGGTTGATAATTTAAAGCTACAGCTTTATATCCCTCCTGTCACTTTTGCTGCGGCCGTGGATGTTAAACAACTTAGTTCTTCAGCGATCTCATGGTTAATGCTGCTAAAATGGCTCCAGTGTTTCTGATTTTCTTCTCTTTGATACTTTGTCTTTCTCAGAGTGCAGTAAACTCATTGTAGGCTGTTACTGGTTTGTAAAAGACCCCAACCAAGCCTTCATCTCAGATGCTATTGATCGAGCGCCGGCTGCTGTTTCAGCATTCACTTGGCTGCTTTAAACGCCGTCTGTGTCTCTTATCACACGCGTGACAGCTTGTGTTCGCCTCTATTTATGGAGGGATACGGGCCGCAGGAACTCTGTGTCAGAATTACTTGAAGAAAAACAATAAGAACAGCACTTTTTTGTTGTTGTTGTAAAGACACTTCCAACTCCTATGAGCAAATAACATCCCCAAACTATAAATGAGCCACAAGTCTACGCTAAATGACTCCTCTATTATAATCAGACGCTGGATATTGGATCGGTTAAATATAGTGGGAGCAATCTGGATTTATTGTGTCACGACACGCTATTTGCTTCCAGAGTAGGTGTGAGCCAGTCCCACAATGCACTGTTGCAATACTGTCCTGATTGCACAAATAAATGATATCATCTGATATAATTAGCTTCAGTGCAGTGAAATGCTTTTTGTTGTTGGCTTGAATAGTTCTATGAGTAATCTGAGTTAGGAGGAACTTTTAATGGTGTTGAAAAAGTTCATGGTTAGTAAGGTTTTGTAAAATGTATGCCTACTATGGAAGCCAGAAATAAAATAAAATAAAATAAAATAAAATAAATCTCACAATTCTGTCACTTTTCCCCACAAATTCATATTTGAAAATTGTAACTATTTCTAAAAAAAATAAAAAAATAAATAAAAATAATAAAATGTAAAATGTATGCCTACTATGGAAGCCAGCTCTAAAAAAAAATAAAAATAAAATGATAAAAAGAAAAAAAAAAAAAATTCACAACTCCGACATTTTCCCCCACAAATATATATCTCACAATGTTTTTAAAAGCTGCAATTAACTTTATTTTTATTCCATGATGGGAAAAAATAATAAAAATAAAATAAATGATCTTAAAATGAAAAAGAAAAAAATAATAATTAAAAAAAAAAAATGCAATAGTGGAATATGCACAGTAAATTATATTCAGTATATTTTCCATTTTAAATGTAATTTTTCTTAAAATTGTATTATTATTTTATTGTGATTTTTTCATTTTTATTAGCTATACTTTATTATTTTTTCCACATTTTTTACTTAAAATAAAATAAAGGTTAAACAGAATAAAATATAAAAAGCTTTAAAACATTAAGCTAGTTCCAAAAACAACATTTACCTTCTCAATTATTTTAATAATTAATTAATATTAATTTGATGTACTAAAATAATTATCAAAATATATACAATATATACCAAAAAAAATGTATGGTATCAAATTAATTTAAATGGAAAACAAATGTATAAAAAAATATTTTAAGAAATATTTTAAATGTAAATAAAATTATTTTTATTTAAACAAATAATAAATAAATAAACAATCTTAAAACACTCCAAAATTAATAAAACTTCTAAAATATTTGTTGTATCTAATTTCTTGCAATTGTGAGGATTATCTTAAAATAATAATAATTTTGTATTTATTATTATTTTTTAATCCTATGCCAGAAATAAGCTTCTTCAGAAATAAGTCTCTTCTGTTCACCAAGGCTGCATTTATTTGATTAAAAATGCAGTAAAAATTGTGAAATATTATTACAGTTTAAATTAACACTTGTCTATGTGAATATATGTTAAAATGTAATTGATTTTTGTGATGCACAGCTGAATTTTCATCATCATTACTCTTCTTCAGTGTCACATGATCCTTTGGAAATCATTCTAATAAGCTGATTTGCTGTTCAAGAAACATTTCCGATTATTATCAATGTTGAAAATACTGAAAAGGTGTGCACAAAGGTGTACTCACAAGCATTCACACTGGTGTAAAAAGACGTGCTCATTTAGACACATTTAAATATTATTTAATTTAAAAAACAAAGAGGAAGTGATATCATCTGCGCAGACAAAAGAAAATACTGAAACTTTTGATTGATTTAATGCATCCTTGATAAATAAAAACATTCTTTTTTTTACAAAATAGAATGGTAGCGTAACACTGGTGTGTTGTGGCAGATGTCAGACTCTATTAGCATTAATGCAAGCGTTAATCGAGTCTCACGTGAACGGTGCTACATGTGCATCACGCATGAGTGAGCGTTAATGAAGACGCTGCTTCAGCTGGCTCTCTCATGAGGGTGCATGTCAGTCAGGATGCTGTCTATGTAGGCTTTAGAACAGACCGTGGCTCTCGCTCTTTCACCTGCTTTTCTCAGAGGAAGGATCTAAATTGAATCAGATGTTGAGCGCGAGGTGAGGCGGAGGTGATCTTTGAATCATCACTGTATTCGATTACAGGCGTCTGTCAGAAGCGTACAGAGCCCGACGTCAGGAGACGGTTTTAATATCAAAGCGGACGTTCATTTCCTGCCTGTCCTTGTATGTCCTCCTGAACACCGACAGAAAACACATGCAACTCAGGATCTAGTCAGGATGTTAATCAATTAAAGCCTTCATTTAATTATACTTTATGATATGCATTGTAAACAGATTAATCACAATAATCGTATTTTAAATTAAATTTTAATATTTCTTACAATTTTAGTTTTTGTAATTTATCAGCTATTCTTTCTATATTTTTTCAGTTAAATTTTTTTTTTTTAATTTAAAGTAAATGTAATATATATATTAAAAATATATGTGACCCTGGACCACAAAACCAGTCTTAAGTCGCTGGGGTATGTTTGTAGCAATAGCCAAAAATACATTGCATGGGTCAAAATTTTTGATTTTTCTTTTATGTCAAAAATCATTAAGAAATTAAGTAAAGTTCATGTTCCATGAAGATTTTTTGTAAAATTCCAACTGTAAACATATCAAAATGTAATTTTTGATTTGTAATATGCATTGTTAAGAACCTAATTTGGACAACTTTAAAGGTGATTTTCTCAGTCTTTTAGATTTTTTTGCATCCTCAGATTCCAGATTTTCAAATAGATGTATCTCGGCCAAATATTGTCCTATCCTAACAAACCATACATCAATAGAAAGCTTATTTGATGTATAAATCTCAGTTTTGTCAAATTTAACCTTATGACTGGTTTTGTGGTCCAGGGTCACATATTTAAATGCATTTTAACTCTTTCTAAAAGATGCAACTGAATTGCAACTTCTTACCTTAATTTTTTTTTTTTCCTATTCTACGTTTTATGTGACTATGCTGTTTTTCTTGTTCTCGGAAACATAAACAGAATTGCAAACAATAAATAAATAAAAATATTCAAATAAATAATAACAATAAAAAATAATTGTATTTTTCCTTACAATTTTTGTATTATTTTGGTGAGTTTTTGTCATTTATTAGATATTCTTTATTTTTTTCATTAAAAATATTTTTTACAATTTAAAATAAAATAAAATAAATGCTAAATAAAATAACATTTAAAGAGCTTTCAAAATTAAAGACAGCTTCAAAAATTCGAACTTTTCTCCTCCTCAGTTATTTTATTAATTAATTTATATTAATTTTATGTACTAAAATTATTCAAACTAAAACAAACAAAAAAAATACATATACAAAAAACTGTATTTTTTTACCACATCAAATTAATTTAAATGGAAAACAAATGTATATGAAAATATTTTAACTAAAATTTTAAATGTAAATAAAATGTTAATATATGTATTTTTATTTAAACAGAGCACTAATATATATATATATATACATATATATATATATATATATATATATATATACACACACACACACACACACACACACATACATATACATATACACACACACATATATATATATATATTAATAAATGCAAATAAAATAGAATCTAAAAAGCTTTAAAAAAATTAAGCTTGTTCTAAAACTCTTAACATTTCTCCTTTAAAATGATTCTCAATTATTTTAATAATTATTTTATATTAATTTGATACTAAAGTAATTTACACTAAAATGCATACCAAAAATATATATATTTTTTTTATTTAAACAGAAAACAAATGTGTATATTATAAACATGTTTTTACAAATATTTAAATGTATATAAAACACTATTAAATGGATTTTTATTTTAAAAAATTAAAAAAAAAAACACTCCAAATTACTAAAACTTAAATTAAAAATTAAAATGAAAACACAAAACAATTCAAGATATATATAAAAAAAACTAAAGATGGTAAAATAACATTAGTTTAAGCTAGGGGAATACTTTATTGATTAATAGCAATAAATTCATGTTAACATGTTTAACTGACAGCCCTTAATAAAAACAAAATTGCATTAATTATTTATTAATGCCATATTTTTTGGGCTCCGGATGTGATTCTAAAATTAATCTACACAAAATATTTAGTGCACACAAATCACACATAAATAAATCAAAAGAGCAAACCACAAAGGCACCATAATACGACTCCTTCAATATTTTAGACCATTTTATCATCAAAACTAGATTACTCAGAACAAAACCAGCACATCATCCCTCATCAAACGGCATGATTTAAAGCACCGCAGCACAAACGACGCGAGGATACGCAGCTAAATTCATGCTCAGGGTTAGAGGTTTATTCCAATCCCGAGCAGCGCTAATAAATTAGCCGTCAGGAGACTGGACGATAAAACGGGTCCGGATGTGGGATTGTTATTGTGAATCATTGCAGGGAATCATTGGCTATCAGAGCGCGCGGCGTGTGACTGTTTTAATCAGCTCTGCGGTACCTGCGCGCGTTCACACTCATCTATAACACGCGGCAGCATCTGCAGATAAGGCCGGCACAAGAGCCCTTTGCTCCAGGCGCCGTTATGCAATAAATCCTGCTGGCGGGACTCGGGCCGCTCGACTCATCAGAAAAGGGCTGGTTTCTCGCTCGGCTGCAGAAAAACCCCAAACGCTCAGGGTTCGGAGGAACGGCGGAGGTGCTCGATAAATCCCACCTGGAGTTTTAAGGGTGTCGTGTTTCTTTGGAACGCCGTTTGTTGACGTCGCTCCATCACGGGAGCCGCTAGTTGGGAATTCATAAAGTGTGCGGTTGTTTTCATCCAACCTGCTGCCCATGATTGATTGGTCTGTGTTGCTATGTGGTTGCTAGGGTGATTTAAGTGGTTGCTTGGTGGTTTCTATGGTGTTCTGGCCATGATTGATTGGTCTGTGTGTTGCTAGGTGGCTTCTAGGGTGTTCTGGGCAGATTCAGGAAATATTCTTAATGTCCTGGTTGTTCAGTTATTTTTGACCTAAGTCTCAAAAATAAAATTGAGCTGCTTTTCCTCCATATTTTAACTATAGCAGACTATATGAGCCATAAAAGTCTGATGGATAATATGATACTGGAATGTTTTTCGTTTTTTTTTGCCAAATGTTGCCAAGTCCACAGTTTTCCTGTGTATTGTATTGTTCTTTTGTGCACGCAGGTTGGTCCAGAAGCTTTACTTTCACTGTTCCTCAGTGGAGGAATGATCTTGCCAAGCCTCCAAAACATCTCATAGTTTTATCATTTTATGTAAGTATCTACTATACTATTCACTTTTCTGTCTATATATCGACATCTGCACAATATTGCATATTTTTGCTTAGTTTCTAAATAGAATTGAGCTGTTTTTCCCTTCATATTTTAACTATATCAGACTATATGAGCCATAAAAGTCTGATGGATAATATGATACTGGAATGAAACTGTTTTTTTGCCAAATGTTGCCAAGTCCACAGTTTTCCTGCAGAACTTAGCAACGGTGTCACTGCTGCCGTGGGTTGTTTTCAACTCTGTGTGTTGGAGTTACCCCACTAACACGATATTTACCCTCATAATGCAAGGCTAGTTTTTTAATAGCAATTTGGTGTGAAGACCTGGCAACCCTGTTCGTATTGTTCTTTTGTCCACGCAGGTTGGTCCAGAAGCTTTACTTTCACTGTTCCTCAGATGAGGAATGATCTTGCCAAGCCTCCAAAACATCTCATAGTTTTATCATTTGACGTATCTACTATACTATTCACTTTTTTGTCTATATATCTATATATCAATATTGCATATTTTTGCTTAGTTTCTGAATAAAATTGAGCTGTTTTTCCTCCATATTCTAACTGTATCAGACTCTATGAGACATAAAAGCCTGATGGATCAAATATAATACTTGAATGAAATGAGATGGGTTTTTTTTGCCAAGTGTTGCCAAGTCTGCAGTTTTTCCGCAGAATTGGGCAACTTTTTCCACTGTTTCCGCAGGTTGTTTTTAACTCTGTCTGCTGAAGTGACCCTACTAACATAATATTTACCCTCAAAACACAATTGGCATTGTTTTGGACTAGTTTTGAGAAGCAGTTAGGCAGATTTTGTTGTGAAGACCTGGCAACCCTGTTAATATTGTTCTTTTGGCCACATTTAAATACAAAAAAAATCGGAATTGAAATGAGAATTTTAGCGGCACTTCAATCCAAAATTAGGCAAATTTTATAAGTTCATGCATTCCCTGGGAATCAAACCCATGACCTTTGCATGCTTAGACAAAATCTGTTGCAATACAGAGAAAGGCATTGATTGCATGAGGCAGATCAATCAGATTAGAGACTTATTTTGCATCTAATACACAAGAGATGTTCAATGAAGAGTCCACATGAGACTAAACACCTGTACAGATGCACACACAGGGAGAAAAGACGCTCCAAGACTCTCAAACTTCACCGTTTATCCGTGTTTACAAACACTGAACCGCAATTAGCCACAGCATTGTACGCAAACTCCAACAGGTCAACGTTCTTCAGCGTCTTCGACTGATCTAGCGATTCAAAAGCTGTCGGCACGCTGCGCAGAATTACAATGCCAGACCGCAACCTGCCCGAACCGCTGAATTCATCAGGTTTGGCTGTGATTTGTTTTGACACAAATCTCCGGCGTGTAGGTGCATAATCACCACCTTGTTATCTCGCTGAAACAGACTGTTCGGCGTCTCCACGAAAATTGTCCTATAATCATCTCAGGAAATCTCTGACCGTGACAACAAAGGCAGGCTTTAGTTCTCCTCCATCACGCGAGCGAGCGCCGGTAGGGCTCGGCCGATAAGGCCGCGTTTAGCCGTCGTGTTTGCTAAGGCCGTAATTGGATTAAAGCTCAGCCAGTAAACACATTCGTTCTGTGACCGGCTACAAAAGTAACGCGGAAGGGATGCAAGGGATTTCTCAAGCTCTTTTCCATTAGAAGGTAATAAAAAATTAACCAACAGTCAATATTCGGTCACACAATGTCAATTAGCATGCAGTAAAGGCTAAGAGACGGCCAGAGACTGTAGACAAGAGATCTGACATTTGCTGTGAGACAGGAGGATATTTGCTCAGACACCGATGAGGTGAAATAAAGAGGACAACTCAAAAAAAAAAAAAATCTCAAAATGTCCTCAGATTTGCCACAATATCAAAAGTTACTTAGAGAAATCAAACAATCTCAAATCAGGCTAATGTCAGTATTATTTTCATTGATCATTGACATACTATTCAGGTTTTTTTTTTATAGTTCACTAAAACTAAAAATATAAAAACAGAACATTTTTGTTACTTGAAATAATAAATAAAACAAAACAAAATAAAATAAAATAAAAATGTTACTGGAATAATAAAATAAAATAAAATAAAATAAAATAAAATAAAATAAAATAAAATAAAATAATTAAATTAAAATGTTAACTGGAATAATAAAATAAAATAAAATAAAATAAAATTTTAAAAGTTAAATTAAATTACTAAAACTAAAAATATAAAAACAGAAAATTTTTGTTACTTGAAATAATAAATAAAACAAAACAAAACAAAATAAAATAAAAAATGTTACTGGAATAATAAAATAAAATAAAATAAAATAACTTCTTTTTACATGAACCTGTATTGTATGATAAATGATAAATAACTAAAATAAAACTAACAAAACAATATTAATATATATATATATATATATATATATATATATATATATATATTAATATTGTTTTGTTAGTTT
>NC_133374.1:719204-749204 GCF_049309525.1 Garra rufa
TAAAACAGATGTTTTATATGTGAATAGCTGCTAAAATGTAATTTATTTCTGTGATCAAAGCTGAATTTTCAACATCATTACTGCAGTCTTCAATGTCACATAATTCTTCAGAAATCATTCTAATATGCTGATTTGCTTAAAAAAACATTATATATATATAAACATGAAGTACCAAAATGATTAAAATTAAATAAATTAAATTATTAACATTTTTTAAATAAAAAATAAAAAATAATATTATTAATAAAAAAGTAAAAATAACAAACAAACAACAGCACGACTATTTTAATTATTTTTTTGTAATTTTATTAGTTTTAATTATTTTTGTTTAAATACACTAAAATTGTGAAAAAATATTTCAATTTAAAACAGATGTTTTATATGTAAATAGCTGCTAAAATGTAATTTATTTCTGTGATCAAAGCTGAATTTTCAACATCATTACTGCAGTCTTCAATGTCACATAATTCTTCAGAAATCATTCTAATATGCTGATTTGCTTAAAAAAACATTATATATATATATTAACATGAAGCACCAAAATGATTAAAATTAAATTAATTAAATTATTAAAATGTTTATTCAATAAAAAAACTAATAAATAAAATTTATTAAAAAAAACTAGTAAAAATGACAAACAAACAACAGCATGACTAAAACTCTAAAATGAACGTGAAAACAGAAGATATTTTTTTTTAATTTTATAATGCAGTAAAATTGTGAAAAAATATTTCAATTTAAAACAGCTGTCTTATATGTGAATAGCTGCTAAAATGGAATTTATTTCTATGATCAAAGCCGAATTTTCAACATTATTACTCTAGTCTTGACATAATGCTCAGTGTGACATAATGCTTTAGAAATCATTCTAATATGCTGATTTGCTTAAAAAACATTTTATATATATTAACATGAAGTACCAAAATGATTAAAATTAAATTAATTAAATTATTAAAATGTTTATTCAATAAAAAACTAATAAATAAAATGTATTAAAAAAAACTAGTAAAAATGACAAACAAACAGCATGACTAAAACTCTAAAATGAAAGTGAAAACAGAAGATATTAGTTTTTCATTTTTTATTTTATAATGCAGTAAAATTGTGAAAAATATTTCAATTTAAAACAGCTGTCTTATATGTGAATAGCTGCTAAAATGGAATTTATTTCTGTGATCAAAGCCGAATTTTCAACATTATTACTCCAGTCTTCAGTGTGACGTAATGCTTTAGAATTCATTCTAATATGCTGATTTGCTTAAAAACATTATATATATACTATTTTTTAAATATATTAAAAGGTAATATATTGTATTTTCACTTTAGTTAGTTTTAGTGATTTTTGCTGTGTGTTTTTGCAATTTTATTACTTTTAATAGTTTTTTTATGGTTTAATACAGTAAAATTGACTTTGATGATCAAAAAGTTTAAAAGAACAGCATTTATTTGAAATAACATTAGAAATGTTTTACTCTCACTTTTGATCAATTGAATGCGTCCTTGACTAATATTTGTTTTATAAATTGTCTAAATATTGAAAAAAGACTGATTTCAATGGGTCTATAGAGTCCATAGGATGTTAAATGCAGTCTTTTTAGGCGGCTCGTGTCACGTTAGAACAAAAGCGTCGTGTTTTGCTGCAAGAATAGAGTCTAATGTAATTCTATCAGCACGAAGTCGCAAATCAGTTTCTGTGCGAGAGCAGAAGTCGTGACGGGAAGCCGCCGTCTCATGCAGCAAAGACAATCTCATACGCCATTCACACCGTGAGACCAGAGATAAAGGGACCCCTGTAAAACTGAAGACGGCAGCGCTCGGTTGGACATGACAGTCATTTGACTCCAGCGGGAAGAGGGAAGATCCGAACAGTCACTTTAACACCGGCCGCAGAAATTGAGTCGGGCAGAGAAAAGCGAGAATAATTGACGCAGTGTCTGCACACGAACGCTCGCGCTGCTTTAGAGGAAGATCTGCTGGATGTGACAGTCTGATGGAGACCGAAAGAAGTAGAAAGACTAGGCAGCTCTTAAACGGAAAAGGACTTGAAAAGGACCAGAAATTATTTATTACTTATTTTAAAGGCTTCTTCTAGAAGTACATATTAAGGGATATGAAGAAATGTGTATTAAATCATCAAAAGTGATATAGTATATATATATATGTCTGTTGTCTATTGTTTTTATTAATAGTTATATTAATATTGTTTTGTTAGTTGTATTTTAGTTATTTATAATTTGTACAATACATCAATTTAATGTAAATGATAATGAGAAATTTTGCCTTGGAAACTAGTAATTAAAATAAGTTTTTTTTTTATTTTTTTTTTATTATTATTCCAGTTAACATTTTATTTTATTTTATATTTCAGTTAACATTTCATTTTTTATTTAAATTTTTTTTAATTGTATTATTCCAGTTACCATTTCATATTTTATTTTATTTTATTTTATTATTCCAGTTAACATTTCATTTTTTTTATTTTATTGTGTTTTATTTTATTTTTCTAGTTAACATTTTATTTCATTTTTTTATATATTTTTTTTATAATTTATGCAATACATCAAGTTAATTTAAATAATGAGAAATTTTGCCTTGAAAACTAGTTTAATTAAAATAAGTTTTATTGTTTTATTATTCTAGTTAACTTTTTATTTTTTATTTTATTGTATTTTATTTTATTATTGCAGTTAACATTTTATTTCATTTTTTATATTTTTTTATAATTTATGCTATACATCAAGTTAATTCAAATAATAAGAAATTTTGCCTTGAAAACTAGTTTAATGAAAATAGGTTTTATTCTTTTATTTTATTTTATTATTCTAGTTAACATTTCATTTTTTTAATAATTTATGCAATACATCAAGTTAATTTAAATGATAATGAGAAATTTTGCCTTGAAAACTAGTTTAATTAAAATAAGTTTTATTATTTTATTTTATTTTATTTTATTATTTGAGTTAACATTTCATTTATTCTATTGTATTTTATTTTATTATTGTAGTTAACATTTCATTTTTTATTTTATTTTATTTTTGTTATAATTTATACAATACATCAAGTTAATTTAAATGATATTGAGACATTTTGCAGTTTAATTAAAATAAGTTTTATTGTTTTATTTTATTTTATATATATATATATATATATATATATATATATATATATATTTATTTATTTATTTATTTATTTATTCCAGTTAACATTTCATTATTTATTTTATTCCAGTTAACATTTCATCTACAGTTGAATTTAAAATAATTTTAATTTAGTTTTTTTATTATTTTATTTTATTGTATTTTTATTGCTTTAGAGGAAGATTTGCTGGATGTAACAGTCTGATGGAAAAGGAAAGAAGTAGAAGGACTAGGCAGCTCTTAAACGGAAAAGGACTCGACACAAATTATTCATTACTTATTTTAAAGGCTTCTTCTAGAAGTACATATTAAGAGATATGAAGAAATGTGTATAAATCATCAAAAGTGCACTGTGACACTTTAACTGAGGGATAATGAAGGAGCATTTTTAACTAGGCGAATGAAAATGTTTTTGCTTTTCATGGACTTCATTTAGTTCTCAGTTAATTTGTTGTTTAATTTCAGTATCAGATGTTTATTTTAAATTCCTTTTGGGGAATAGACACAAATTAGTAAACTGCTGCAGTAGGACTTTAGAGATAAAAATCTCAGATATTTTGATTTATGAAGAATTTGAGGAGAAATGTTTCTCTTTGACGTTCTTTGACTTTTGATCATAGACTTTGGTATCTTGAGAAATCTAATCCAGGGTTAATATAACTAAAGCAGCAACTATTGTTAGAGAATGAATAGTGAATGAATTAAAAAAGCATTACTTACAGATAAAATAAATGGTAACATAAACAGCATGACTAAAACTTGAAAATAAAAGTGAGTACAGAAGATAAAAAAATAATAATTTGTAATACTTGTAATATTATTATTGTATTATCTTAGTATTCACATACTATTTTTTATTAATATTGTGAATTTAAGTTTATTTAGTTAATGATTTAGTGATTTTGCATTTTTTTATTAGTTTTTTATATATATATATATATATATATATATATATATATATATATATATATATAGTTGAAATAGTTATATTAATATTGTTTTGTTAGTTTTATTTTAGTTATTTATCATTTATCATACAATACAGGTTCATGTAAAAAGAAGTTATTTTATTTTATTGTATTTTATTTTATTTTATTTTATTATTCCAGTAACATTTTTTATTTTATTTTATTTTGTTTTGTTTTATTTATTATTTCAAGTAACAAAAATGTTCTGTTTTTATATTTTTAGTTTTAGTAATTTAATTTAACTTTTAAAATTTTATTTTATTTTATTATTCCAGTTAACATTTTAATTATTTTATTTTATTTTATTTTATTTTATTTTATTTTATTTTATTTTATTTTATTTTATTTTATTTTATTATTCCAGTAACATTTTTTTTTTATATTATTATTATTATTATTTCAAGTAAAAAAAATTTTTCTGTTTTTATATTTTTAGTTTTAGTGAACTATAAAAAAAAAACCTGAATAGTATGTCAATGATCAATGAAAATAATACTGACATTAGCCTGATTTGAGATTGTTTGATTTCTCTAAGTAACTTTTGATATTGTGGCAAATCTGAGGACATTTTGAGATTTTTTTTTTTTTTGAGTTGTCCTCTTTATTTCACCTCATCGGTGTCTGAGCAAATATCCTCCTGTCTCACAGCAAATGTCAGATCTCTTGTCTACAGTCTCTGGCCGTCTCTTAGCCTTTACTGCATGCTAATTGACATTGTGTGACCGAATATTGACTGTTGGTTAATTTTTTATTACCTTCTAATGGAAAAGAGCTTGAGAAATCCCTTGCATCCCTTCCGCGTTACTTTTGTAGCCGGTCACAGAACGAATGTGTTTACTGGCTGAGCTTTAATCCAATTACGGCCTTAGCAAACACGACGGCTAAACGCGGCCTTATCGGCCGGGCTCTACCGGCGCTCGCTCGCGTGATGGAGGAGAACTAAAGCCTGCCTTTGTTGTCACGGTCAGAGATTTCCTGAGATGATTATAGGACAATTTTCGTGGAGACGCCGAACAGTCTGTTTCAGCGAGATAACAAGGTGGTGATTATGCACCTACACGCCGGAGATTTGTGTCAAAACAAATCACAGCCAAACCTGATGAATTCAGCGGTTCGGGCAGGTTGCGGTCTGGCATTGTAATTCTGCGCAGCGTGCCGACAGCTTTTGAATCGCTAGATCAGTCGAAGACGCTGAAGAACGTTGACCTGTTGGAGTTTGCGTACAATGCTGTGGCTAATTGCGGTTCAGTGTTTGTAAACACGGATAAACGGTGAAGTTTGAGAGTCTTGGAGCGTCTTTTCTCCCTGTGTGTGCATCTGTACAGGTGTTTAGTCTCATGTGGACTCTTCATTGAACATCTCTTGTGTATTAGATGCAAAATAAGTCTCTAATCTGATTGATCTGCCTCATGCAATCAATGCCTTTCTCTGTATTGCAACAGATTTTGTCTAAGCATGCAAAGGTCATGGGTTTGATTCCCAGGGAATGCATGAACTTATAAAATTTGCCTAATTTTGGATTGAAGTGCCGCTAAAATTCTCATTTCAATTCCGATTTTTTTTGTATTTAAATGTGGCCAAAAGAACAATATTAACAGGGTTGCCAGGTCTTCACAACAAAATCTGCCTAACTGCTTCTCAAAACTAGTCCAAAACAATGCCAATTGTGTTTTGAGGGTAAATATTATGTTAGTAGGGTCACTTCAGCAGACAGAGTTAAAAACAACCTGCGGAAACAGTGGAAAAAGTTGCCCAATTCTGCGGAAAAACTGCAGACTTGGCAACACTTGGCAAAAAAAACCCATCTCATTTCATTCAAGTATTATATTTGATCCATCAGGCTTTTATGTCTCATAGAGTCTGATACAGTTAGAATATGGAGGAAAAACAGCTCAATTTTATTCAGAAACTAAGCAAAAATATGCAATATTGATATATAGATATATAGACAAAAAAGTGAATAGTATAGTAGATACGTCAAATGATAAAACTATGAGATGTTTTGGAGGCTTGGCAAGATCATTCCTCATCTGAGGAACAGTGAAAGTAAAGCTTCTGGACCAACCTGCGTGGACAAAAGAACAATACGAACAGGGTTGCCAGGTCTTCACACCAAATTGCTATTAAAAAACTAGCCTTGCATTATGAGGGTAAATATCGTGTTAGTGGGGTAACTCCAACACACAGAGTTGAAAACAACCCACGGCAGCAGTGACACCGTTGCTAAGTTCTGCAGGAAAACTGTGGACTTGGCAACATTTGGCAAAAAAACAGTTTCATTCCAGTATCATATTATCCATCAGACTTTTATGGCTCATATAGTCTGATATAGTTAAAATATGAAGGGAAAAACAGCTCAATTCTATTTAGAAACTAAGCAAAAATATGCAATATTGTGCAGATGTCGATATATAGACAGAAAAGTGAATAGTATAGTAGATACTTACATAAAATGATAAAACTATGAGATGTTTTGGAGGCTTGGCAAGATCATTCCTCCACTGAGGAACAGTGAAAGTAAAGCTTCTGGACCAACCTGCGTGCACAAAAGAACAATACAATACACAGGAAAACTGTGGACTTGGCAACATTTGGCAAAAAAAAACGAAAAACATTCCAGTATCATATTATCCATCAGACTTTTATGGCTCATATAGTCTGCTATAGTTAAAATATGGAGGAAAAGCAGCTCAATTTTATTTTTGAGACTTAGGTCAAAAATAACTGAACAACCAGGACATTAAGAATATTTCCTGAATCTGCCCAGAACACCCTAGAAGCCACCTAGCAACACACAGACCAATCAATCATGGCCAGAACACCATAGAAACCACCAAGCAACCACTTAAATCACCCTAGCAACCACATAGCAACACAGACCAATCAATCATGGGCAGCAGGTTGGATGAAAACAACCGCACACTTTATGAATTCCCAACTAGCGGCTCCCGTGATGGAGCGACGTCAACAAACGGCGTTCCAAAGAAACACGACACCCTTAAAACTCCAGGTGGGATTTATCGAGCACCTCCGCCGTTCCTCCGAACCCTGAGCGTTTGGGGTTTTTCTGCAGCCGAGCGAGAAACCAGCCCTTTTCTGATGAGTCGAGCGGCCCGAGTCCCGCCAGCAGGATTTATTGCATAACGGCGCCTGGAGCAAAGGGCTCTTGTGCCGGCCTTATCTGCAGATGCTGCCGCGTGTTATAGATGAGTGTGAACGCGCGCAGGTACCGCAGAGCTGATTAAAACAGTCACACGCCGCGCGCTCTGATAGCCAATGATTCCCTGCAATGATTCACAATAACAATCCCACATCCGGACCCGTTTTATCGTCCAGTCTCCTGACGGCTAATTTATTAGCGCTGCTCGGGATTGGAATAAACCTCTAACCCTGAGCATGAATTTAGCTGCGTATCCTCGCGTCGTTTGTGCTGCGGTGCTTTAAATCATGCCGTTTGATGAGGGATGATGTGCTGGTTTTGTTCTGAGTAATCTAGTTTTGATGATAAAATGGTCTAAAATATTGAAGGAGTCGTATTATGGTGCCTTTGTGGTTTGCTCTTTTGATTTATTTATGTGTGATTTGTGTGCACTAAATATTTTGTGTAGATTAATTTTAGAATCACATCCGGAGCCCAAAAAATATGGCATTAATAAATAATTAATGCAATTTTGTTTTTATTAAGGGCTGTCAGTTAAACATGTTAACATGAATTTATTGCTATTAATCAATAAAGTATTCCCCTAGCTTAAACTAATGTTATTTTACCATCTTTAGTTTTTTTTATATATATCTTGAATTGTTTTGTGTTTTCATTTTAATTTTTAATTTAAGTTTTAGTAATTTGGAGTGTTTTTTTTTTTAATTTTTTAAAATAAAAATCCATTTAATAGTGTTTTATATACATTTAAATATTTGTAAAAACATGTTTATAATATACACATTTGTTTTCTGTTTAAATAAAAAAAATATATATATATTTTTGGTATGCATTTTAGTGTAAATTACTTTAGTATCAAATTAATATAAAATAATTATTAAAATAATTGAGAATCATTTTAAAGGAGAAATGTTAAGAGTTTTAGAACAAGCTTAATTTTTTTAAAGCTTTTTAGATTCTATTTTATTTGCATTTATTAATATATATATATATATGTGTGTGTGTATATGTATATGTATGTGTGTGTGTGTGTGTGTGTGTGTGTATATATATATATATATATATATATATGTATATATATATATATATTAGTGCTCTGTTTAAATAAAAATACATATATTAACATTTTATTTACATTTAAAATTTTAGTTAAAATATTTTCATATACATTTGTTTTCCATTTAAATTAATTTGATGTGGTAAAAAAATACAGTTTTTTGTATATGTATTTTTTTTGTTTGTTTTAGTTTGAATAATTTTAGTACATAAAATTAATATAAATTAATTAATAAAATAACTGAGGAGGAGAAAAGTTCGAATTTTTGAAGCTGTCTTTAATTTTGAAAGCTCTTTAAATGTTATTTTATTTAGCATTTATTTTATTTTATTTTAAATTGTAAAAAATATTTTTAATGAAAAAAATAAAGAATATCTAATAAATGACAAAAACTCACCAAAATAATACAAAAATTGTAAGGAAAAATACAATTATTTTTTATTGTTATTATTTATTTGAATATTTTTATTTATTTATTGTTTGCAATTCTGTTTATGTTTCCGAGAACAAGAAAAACAGCATAGTCACATAAAACGTAGAATAGGAAAAAAAAAAAATTAAGGTAAGAAGTTGCAATTCAGTTGCATCTTTTAGAAAGAGTTAAAATGCATTTAAATATGTGACCCTGGACCACAAAACCAGTCATAAGGTTAAATTTGACAAAACTGAGATTTATACATCAAATAAGCTTTCTATTGATGTATGGTTTGTTAGGATAGGACAATATTTGGCCGAGATACATCTATTTGAAAATCTGGAATCTGAGGATGCAAAAAAATCTAAAAGACTGAGAAAATCACCTTTAAAGTTGTCCAAATTAGGTTCTTAACAATGCATATTACAAATCAAAAATTACATTTTGATATGTTTACAGTTGGAATTTTACAAAAAATCTTCATGGAACATGAACTTTACTTAATTTCTTAATGATTTTTGACATAAAAGAAAAATCAAAAATTTTGACCCATGCAATGTATTTTTGGCTATTGCTACAAACATACCCCAGCGACTTAAGACTGGTTTTGTGGTCCAGGGTCACATATATTTTTAATATATATATTACATTTACTTTAAATTAAAAAAAAAAAATTTAACTGAAAAAATATAGAAAGAATAGCTGATAAATTACAAAAACTAAAATTGTAAGAAATATTAAAATTTAATTTAAAATACGATTATTGTGATTAATCTGTTTACAATGCATATCATAAAGTATAATTAAATGAAGGCTTTAATTGATTAACATCCTGACTAGATCCTGAGTTGCATGTGTTTTCTGTCGGTGTTCAGGAGGACATACAAGGACAGGCAGGAAATGAACGTCCGCTTTGATATTAAAACCGTCTCCTGACGTCGGGCTCTGTACGCTTCTGACAGACGCCTGTAATCGAATACAGTGATGATTCAAAGATCACCTCCGCCTCACCTCGCGCTCAACATCTGATTCAATTTAGATCCTTCCTCTGAGAAAAGCAGGTGAAAGAGCGAGAGCCACGGTCTGTTCTAAAGCCTACATAGACAGCATCCTGACTGACATGCACCCTCATGAGAGAGCCAGCTGAAGCAGCGTCTTCATTAACGCTCACTCATGCGTGATGCACATGTAGCACCGTTCACGTGAGACTCGATTAACGCTTGCATTAATGCTAATAGAGTCTGACATCTGCCACAACACACCAGTGTTACGCTACCATTCTATTTTGTAAAAAAAAGAATGTTTTTATTTATCAAGGATGCATTAAATCAATCAAAAGTTTCAGTATTTTCTTTTGTCTGCGCAGATGATATCACTTCCTCTTTGTTTTTTAAATTAAATAATATTTAAATGTGTCTAAATGAGCACGTCTTTTTACACCAGTGTGAATGCTTGTGAGTACACCTTTGTGCACACCTTTTCAGTATTTTCAACATTGATAATAATCGGAAATGTTTCTTGAACAGCAAATCAGCTTATTAGAATGATTTCCAAAGGATCATGTGACACCGAAGAAGAGTAATGATGATGAAAATTCAGCTGTGCATCACAAAAATAAATTACATTTTAACATATATTCACATAGAAAAGTGTTAATTTAAACTGTAATAGTATTTCACAATTTTTACTGCATTTTTAATCAAATAAATGCAGCCTTGGTGAACAGAAGAGACTTATTTCTGAAGAAGCTTATTTCTGGCATAGTATTAAAAAATAATAATAAATACAAAATTATTATTATTATTATTATTTTAAGATAATTCTCACAATTGCAAGAAATTAGATACAACAAATATTTTAGAAGTTTTATTAATTTTGGAGTGTTTTAAGATTGTTTATTTATTTATTATTTGTTTAAATAAAAATACATTTAATAACATTTTATATACATTTAAAATATTTCTTAAAATTGTTTTTTATACATTTGTTTTCCATTTAAATTAATTTGATACCATACTTTTTTTTTTTGGTATATATTGTATATATTTTGATAATTATTTTAGTACATCAAATTAATATTAATTAATTATTAAAATAATTGAGAAGGTAAATGTTGTTTTTGGAACTAGCTTAATGTTTTAAAGCTTTTTATATTTTATTCTGTTTAACCTTTATTTTATTTTAAGTAAAATATGTGGAAAAAAATAAAGTATAGCTAATAAAAATGACAAAATCACAATAAAATAATAATACAATTTTAAGAAAAATTACATTTAAAATGGAAAATATACTGAATATAATTTACTGTGCATATTCCACTATTGCATTTTTTATTTTATTTTATTTATTTATTTATTTTTTTCATTTTAAGATCGTTTATTTTATTTTAATTTTTTTTCCCATCATGGAATAAAAATAAAGTTAATTGCAGCTTTTAAAAACATTGTGAGATATATATTTGTGGGGGAAAATGTCGGAGTTGTGAATTTTTTTTTTTTTTCTTTTTATCATTTTCTTTTTTTTTTTTTTTAGAGCTGGCTTCCATAGTAGGCATACATTTTACATTTTATTATTTTTATTTATTTTTTTATTTTTTTTAGAAATAGTTACAATTTTCAAATATGAATTTGTGGGGAAAAGTGACAGAATTGTGAGATTTGTTTTATTTTATTTTATTTAAAAAATGTGGAAAAAATAATAAAGTATAGCTAATAAAAACGACAAAATCACACTAAAATAATTTAATTTAAGAAAAATTACATTTAAAATGGAAAATATACTGAATATAATTTACTATGCATATTCCACTATTGCATTTTTATTATTATTATAATAATTATTATTTTCTTTTTCATTTTAAGATAATTTATTTTATTTTTATTATTTTTTCCCATCATGGAATAAAAATAAAGTTAATTGCAGCTTTTAAAAACATTGTGAGATATATATTTGTGGGGGAAAATGTCGGAATTGTGAGATTTCTTTTTTCTTTTTATCATTTTCTTTTTCTTTTATTTTAGAGCTGGCTTCCATAGTAGGCATACATTTTACATTTTATTATTTTTATTTTTTTTTTTATTTTTTTTTAGAAATAGTTACAATTTTCAAATATGAATTTGTGGGGAAAAGTGACAGAATTGTGAGATTTATTTTATTTTATTTTATTTTATTTTATTTTATTTTATTTTATTTTATTTTATTTCTGGCTTCCATAGTAGGCATACATTTTACAAAACCTTACTAACCATGGACTTTTTCAACACCATTAAAAGTTCCTCCTAACTCAGATTACTCATAGAACTATTCAAGCCAACAACAAAAAGCATTTCACTGCACTGAAGCTAATTATATCAGATGATATCATTTATTTGTGCAATCAGGACAGTATTGCAGCAGTGCATTGTGGGACTGGCTCACACCTACTCTGGAAGCAAATAGCGTGTCGTGACACAATAAATCCAGATTGCTCCCACTATATTTAACCGATCCAATATCCAGCGTCTGATTATAATAGAGGAGTCATTTAGCGTAGACTTGTGGCTCATTTATAGTTTGGGGATGTTATTTGCTCATAGGAGTTGGAAGTGTCTTTACAACAACAACAAAAAAGTGCTGTTCTTATTGTTTTTCTTCAAGTAATTCTGACACAGAGTTCCTGCGGCCCATATCCCTCCATAAATAGAGGCGAACACAAGCTGTCACGCGTGTGATAAGAGACACAGACGGCGTTTAAAGCAGCCAAGTGAATGCTGAAACAGCAGCCGGCGCTCGATCAATAGCATCTGAGATGAAGGCTTGGTTGGGGTCTTTTACAAACCAGTAACAGCCTACAATGAGTTTACTGCACTCTGAGAAAGACAAAGTATCAAAGAGAAGAAAATCAGAAACACTGGAGCCATTTTAGCAGCATTAACCATGAGATCGCTGAAGAACTAAGTTGTTTAACATCCACGGCCGCAGCAAAAGTGACAGGAGGGATATAAAGCTGTAGCTTTAAAATATCAACCTAAGGATGAGTTTTAACATAAGTGTTGGAGTTATTTTAATTTTATTTGTGTTTGTTTTATTTAAATAAAAACTACGTAAATTAATAACATGTTATTTTTTGCATGCATTAGTTTTCCGTTTAAATTCATTTGATGTACTAAAAAAGTTTCTATTTTTTATTTATTATACTTAATATTTTAGTATTTTAGTGAGTTTGATATAAATAATTATTAAAATAATAAATAAAATAAATAAATTTTTTGGAACCAGCTTATTTTTTTAAGTAAAAAATAAAATGTGAAAAAGTAGTAAAGTATAGCTAATAAAATGGCAAAATCACACCAAAGAAAATTTAAATATTAATGAAATGAAAAATTAATTTGTTTACTATGTATATTCTACTATTGCAAAATTGTAAAAAAAAAAAAAAAATTCATTTTAAGATATATATTTTTTTGTTTTGTTTTACTTTTTTCTTGCAAGTCTGTGTTTTTATCTCTGAGAAAAAAATTCAAAATAGTGACATACAAACTCACAATTGCAAGAAAAAGACAGAATTGCAAGGTAAAAAGTTGTAATAAGCTTTTTAAACACATTTGACACAATTTTACACATAAGTGTTGCATTTTTTTTTTTTTTTTTGTTAAAATAAAAATACTTTTAAAATGCATTTATAATATTTGTAAGAATATTTTATATTTCTTTTCCGTTTAAATTCAATTGATGTACTAAAAAAAGTTAAAATTATTAAAATAATTGACAAGGAGAAATTTTTGGGACCAGTTTAAAGCTTTATTATAAAAATAAAATAAAATAAAGTATAGCTAAAAAAATGACAAAATCACATCTAAATAATAATAGAATTTTAAGAAAAATAACATTTAAAATGAATAAAATACTGTGATTGTAATTAATTTGTTTACTATGTATGTTTTACTATTGCAAATTGTAATTATTATGCATTATTATTTTTTTTTTTTTCATTTTAAGATAATTAATTTTTTTTCACTTTTTTCTTGCAATTCTGTGTTTTTTTTTTCTCTAAGACAAAAAAAAATCCAAAATAGTGACACACAAACTCACAATTGCAAGAAAAAGACAAAAAAAAAAAAGTTAAAAATTGTAATTATCTTTTTAAACTTTTTTTATTTCAGTTTTACAAACCAATAACGGCCCTCGATGAGTTTACTGCACTCGGAAAAAGACAAAGTGTCAAAGAAAAGAAAATCAGAAACACTGGAGTCATTTTAGCAGCATTAACCATGAGATCGCTGAAGAATTAAGTCGTTTAACATTCACGGCCGCAGCAAAAGTGACAGGAGGTATATAAGGCTGTATCTTTAAAATATCAACCAACAGATTTTACATTTTTAACATGAAAATAAATAAATGAATGTATTTTTAAATATCAAAAATGTAAAAAAAAAAGCGAACTATTGTTTTCTAATGTTTTAGAGTGACAAACCAACTGTAAAAGCACATTTACAGCTGGAATTATTCTGAATAAATTGTCAGTTTTTCAGGTGTCATTGCAGCACCTGAAGACACGACAAACAGTGAAATCAAAACCAAAGAAGAACATGATTTAACATTCACCTCTTTCTCTCCATATTGTGACATTGTGATAAAGGAAACTAATATGACTTGCATCTAAAATTGTGCCTTGAATATTTGATCCGCTATATTGAGATGCATATGATGTATGAATCATCCGGCTGAATCTCATTGTTGGTTTACAGGTTCTGAGTGAAAAACTTTGTGCTTCTAGATTTAGATCCTTTTCATGTACATTTCTAGTCAAAAGTTTGGTACATTTAGATTTTTGAACATGTTTAAGTCTCCTCTGCTCATCAAGGTTGAATTTATTTAATTAAAAAATACAGTAAAATTGTTAAATATTATTGCAATTTCAAAAAAGCAGTTTTCTATGTAAATATATAGTAAAATGTAATTTATTTCTGTGATCAAAGCTGAATTTTCAGCATCATTACTCTTTCAGTGTCACGTGATCCTTTAGAAATCATTCTGATATGCTGATTTGCTGCTCAAGAAACATTTCTGATTATCATCAATGCTGAAAACAATAGAAGTCAGTTTCCGCCACTGAAGAAACAATAATAAAAAGGTAATTGTGACTTTTTATCTCACAATTATGACTTTTTTTTCCTCAGAATTGCATGGTACAAATTTGCAATTCTGACTTTTTTTTCTTTGAATTGTTAGATATAAACACAATTGCATGTTATAAAGTCAGAATTATGAGATATATACTTGCTATTGCGAATTATAAAGTCAGAATGGCTTTTTTTCTCAGGAATTGTGAGATATAAACTCGCAATTGTGAGCTATAAAGTCCAATTTTGAGGGGAAAAAAGACTCATATGTTCTCAGAATTGCGAGTATATATCACAGTTCTGACTTAAACTCGCAATTTTGAGAAATAAAGTCAAAATTGTAAGATTTAAACACAATTCTGAGAAAAAGTCACAGTTATAAGATTTAAAGTCGCAATTCTGAGAAAAAAGTCACAATAGTGAGAGAAAAGAGTCTCAATTGGGAGATTTAAACAATTCTGAGAAAAAACGTCAAAATTGCGAGATTTAAACTCGCCATTTTGAGAAAAAAAGTCACAATTAGAAGATATAAAAGTCTCAATTGTGAGATTTAAACACAATTCTGAGAAAAAAAGGAAAAATTGCAAGATTTAAACTCACAATTCTAAGAAAAAAGTTACAATTGCATGATTTTTTTTTCTTAATTCTGAAAAAGTCACAATTGTGAGAGAAAAAGTCATAATTGCGGGATTTAAACAATTCTAAAAAAAAAGTCACAATTGCAAGATATCAACTCGCAATTCTGAGAAAAAAAGTCACTATTGCTAGATTTAAACTCAGAAGTGAGTTCATATCTCACAATTCTGACTTTATAACTTACAACTACAAGTTTATATCATGTAATTCTGACTTTATTTCTCAAAATTGGGACTTTATGTCTCACAATACTGATTTTATAACTTACAATTATGAGTTTATATCATAATTCTGAGAAAAAAAAAGTCAGAATGACGAGATGTAAACTCACAATTGTGAGAAGAAAAAAAAAGAGTCAGAAATGTGGGATAAAAAGGTTATTGCGACTTTTTATATTTTGTATTCAGTGGCAGAAACAGGCTTCCATAGAAAACAGTTGTGCTGCCCAACATTCTTATTCCAAACAGATAATTGCAAATATATTTACTCCAAACTTTCTCTTTCTGTCTGTCTCTCTGGTTTGGTTGCTGACTGAAAACAGTGTGTGTTTTTGTGATTTGCATTACAGTATGACACACATAAACACACACAGAACATCAGAGTTGCTCTGCTGCTTCCTCTGCATTCATCTGACATCAGCACAAAGCCTTTCATCAGAGAGACAGAGAGAGAGAGAGAGAGAGATGGGCAGGAGAGGATGAGAACAGATAGAGAGAGCGAGAGATAGGAATGTCTAAGTGAACACATTTAATGTCCAGTTAATGTTTGATGTGTTAAATTCTGAGAGTCAGAGTTAGAGAGAGAGAGAGAGAGAGTTCTTCATTCTCTCCTGATTAAATATGTACTGCAGTGAAAGTGCTGAATGCAGACAGGGAGTAAAAATAGAGCGTCATGCTACAGTACAGTACAACAGATCCATAAAGCTGCTGCAGTCGTCACACAAACACAGCCGACAGTGTGAAACCACACAACAACCGTCTGCACTAGTTCTCAACAAACACAGCCATGATACACGGATGCTGACTGACAGGTGGTATGTTGCTATGCGGTTGCTAGGGTGTTTATAGTTGAAAGGGAATCTTCAAGGTCCAGTCATTTTCTCCTCTTACTGTCTATGTATCGATCGATCGTTCTATCTGTCATTCCATCGTTCTGCCTTTTCTGTATTTTTTTTCTATTTATCTATCTATTATTCTATTATTGTTCTATTGATCATTCTATCTGTCATTCTATCGTTCTATCAATCAGTCTATCTATTGTTCTGTTGTCCTATCATTCTATTGTTCATTCTATCTGTCGTTCTATAGTTCTATCATAGTTCTATCATTTTATCTATCTATCTATCTATCTATCTATCGTTCTATCTATCGTTCTATCTATCTATCTATCTATCTATCTATCTATCGTTCTATCTATCGTTCTATCTGTAATTCTATATATTAGGGATGTGCGGTATACCGGTACTGTGAAAATACTGGTATTTATTTTTTTTTAAACGGTACAATATCAAAAGTTTGCTCAGTTCGGTATTTCATCCGTTGTTCCGATTTTCAACACTATGCGGCAGTGTTCCGCAAACTGGCGTAAAACCTGCAAGCGTGATAACAGACAAACGGCAATGGATCACACAGATGAAACGCGCTCTGCAGCGGTCAAAGGAGCTAGCAAAAAAATGAAGACTGAAAAGATATGTATATGTGAACCCATTTTATTCAGTCCCAAATCACAATCCAACCTGTATCCTCTACTCTGTTGGGTTTTGTTGTTGTTGTTGTTGTTGTTGCATTCTGGTTGCATTCACATTTTCTTTGTGATAAAGACTGAAAAAATGTGACCCTGGACCACAAAACCAGTCATAAGGTTACATTTTACAAAACTGAGGTGTATATATCATATGAAAGCTGAATAAATAAGCTTTCTATTGATGTATGGTTTGTTAGGATAGGACAATATTTGGCCGAGATACAACTATTTGGAAATCTGGAATCTGAGGGTGCAAAAAAAAATCTAAATACTGAGAAAATCACCTTTAAAGTTGTCCCAATTAAGTTCTTAATAATGCATATTACTAATAAAAAATACATTTTGATATATGTATAGTAGGAATTTTACAAAAAATCTTCATGGAACATGATCTTTACTTAATTTCCTAACGATTTTTGGCATAAAAGAAAAATCAATAATTTTGACCCATACAATGTATTTTTGGCTATTGCTACAAATATACCCCAGCGACTTAAGACTGGTTTTGTGGTCCAGGGTCACATATATTAAGACATTGCTTTATTTTAATTAGATCTCTCCAGTTTTGTTTCTTCTAAAATCAAAATTGTAGTTTTTATTATTTTTTTAGTAACAATTTCTTTGCACAGTTGTTGTTCTACCTCTCATTATATCTATCATTGTTCTATCGTTATATAGTTCTATTGATCATTCTGTCTATCAATCTATTGATCATTCTATCTGTTGTTCTATCAATCAGTCTATCTGTTGTTCTATTGTTCTCATTCTATTGTTCATTCTATCTGTCGTTCTATAGTTCTATCATAGTTCTATCATTTTATCTATCGTTCTATCAATCATTTTATCATTCTACCATCTATCTGTCTGTCTGTCTGTCTGTCTGTCTGTCTGTCTGTCTGTCTGTCTGTCTGTCTGTCTGTCTGTCTGTCTGTCTGTCTGTCTGTCTATCTATCTATCTATCTATCTATCTATCTATCTATCTATCTGTCTATCTGTCTGTCTGTCTGTCTGTCTGTCTGTCTGTCTGTCTGTCTGTCTGTCTGTCTGTCTGTCTGTCTGTCTATCTATCGTTCTATCGTTCTATCTATCGTTCTATCTGTAATTCTATCTATCTGAGGTTCTATCTCTCATTATATCTATCATTGTTCTATTGTTATATAGTTCTATTGTTCATTCTATCTGTCGTTCTATAGTTCTATCATAGTTCTATCATTTTATCTATCGTTCTATCAATCATTTTATCATTCTATCTACCATCTGTCTGTCTGTCTATCTATCTATCTATCTATCTATCTATCTGTCTGTCTGTCTGTCTGTCTGTCTGTCTGTCTGTCTATCTATCTATCTATCGGTCTATCGTTCTATCGTTCTATCTGTAATTCTATCTATCTGAGGTTCTATCTCTCATTATATCTATCATTGTTCTATTGTTATATAGTTCTATTGTTCATTATATCTGTCGTTCTATAGTTCTATCATAGTTCTATCATTTTATCTATCGTTCTATCAATCATTTTATCATTCTATCTACCATCTGTCTGTCTGTCTGTCTGTCTGTCTGTCTGTCTATCTGTCTGTCTGTCTGTCTATCTATCTATCTATCTATCTATCTATCTATCTATCTATCTATCTATCTATCTATCTATCTATCTATCTATCTATCTATCTATCTATCTATCTATCTATCTATCTATCTGTCTGTCTGTCTGTCTGTCTGTCTGTCATCTATCTATCTATCTATCTATCTATCTATCTATCTATCTATCTATCTATCTATCTATCTATCTGTCTGTCTGTCTGTCTGTCTGTCTGTCTGTCTGTCGGTCTATCGTTCTATCTATCGTTCTACCTGTAATTCTATCTATCTGACGTTCTATCTCTCATTATATCTATCATTGTTCTATTGTTATATAGTTCTATTGTTCATTCTATCTGTCGTTCTATAGTTCTATCATAGTTATATCATTTTATCTATCTATCTATTCAAATATTCTTCAAATTACAATTCAACCTCTACTGTGTTGGTGTCAATTCAATTCATATTCACACTTGCGAATTTAGAGACACATTCTTCAGTTCTGAATTCTCTCCAACCCTGATATCTGTCCATCTGTCTCTATCGTTCCGTCCATCCGTCCATCCTCTGTGCATCTCTGTAGGGTGAGCGATCGCCTCTGACATCACAGGATAGATATTCGCTTGATGTTTGTTTGAAGAATGAATCTGTAACGGCTCGCCACTCTTTGACAGAGGTCACACTCTTCGAGCCGTCGCACACACAGGGCCGTGACTCTGGCCTGGAGCTGCTGGGGCATGCTGGGAAAACCATATGTCACATGCTAGCTTCAGTGAAGGCCACGGCGCCATCCGCGCACACACACACACACACACACACACACACACACACACACACACACAGATGCACGCACAGGTCTAATTATCAGAGCTCTCTGACAGTTTAAGCGAGCATCGCAGCACGCCGTTAGATGCGAACAGAGCAAAAGAAAGAAAGAAAACTCTCCGCCTGCGGCACACCTCATCCTGTTTCATTATTTCTCATGTTTCATTATTCATGTGAAGGATGTAACAATGAAAAACAACCACTGCAGTACTGCCTGGAGCTGTTTATTTATTACATTTTGGATTTTTATTTTAACCGATTGACAGGCGTGCAAAAAAGATTTCTTTAATAACTCGATCGCTTCTCCAAGATGGCAATAAGATTAAATGGAGCGCAAATAAAGACTATGTACTCTGCATATCAGATGTTTCTCCTGGAAAAACAGACCTCAGTAATTTCAGAGTCTCAGAAGCAATCTCAATAATGTCTCAAACTGTGCTCAGCATAACCCACAGGAAGGACAAATGCGATCTCAATTGTTTTTCCCAGTTGCTATTGAGGTTAAAATGTAAGCAAATGTTTCAGTTTACATTTCAAATAATAAGATCTAATAATAAAAGCTGATTCGCAGTAGTTTTTTTTTAGCTCTATACTCAAGTATTGACTCACTTGTCTCTCTTTTTTCCCCATCTACTACTAAAGTATTACAAAAAAACATTAGAGACAATGTTGATACTTCAAAAAATAGAAAACAAATGTGAGTCGGCAAACAAACATTTAATGAGCTCGTCAAGAAGAGCATGTAGCTTGAAACATCACATCTGTTTTGAAGAGCCTATTAAATGTTTTTGGGATTTATTTTTTGATTGTGCATTTGATTTTTTATTATTGTTTTGTTTATTTGCAAATGCATGCATTGTATGATTGTTTGAAAGTTGATACTTAAGCCTAAATGAACTCCATTATGCCTTCTGGGCTCTGAAAAGAGCAATCACTGAGCAATAACCTCTTCCTCTGGGAGATGATGAGAGAGCATCTGTGTGTATGGAGGGAAACAAAGAGTGATGCCATCTTGGATTCTTGATTAGGTGCTTTATGTGTGTGTGTTTGTCCGTTGGCAGAGCGTCTAAATGGCCGCAGAGCTGTTCTGCTCTCTGTAGCGTCTGTCGTGGCAAAGTGCCTTGTCTGGGTATCACCATTTCCTGCTCCAGAAAGGAAGTAACAGCAGACACCCACCGTCATCAAACATTTCGTCTGACTAACGCAATGACTCATCGACACATCTAGCCTAAAGGCATTCCAGCTCTGGAAACACTCTGTAAGCCACCAATACTTGAAATCATCCGGTGGGAATAGTTGGAAAACTGTCCAAGGGAATAATTGGCGAAACGCTATTGGGAATAGCTGGATAACTGCTTTTGGGGGATCTGGCAGAAGGGAGGGTTCTCATTATGAGAATGTGTGTGTGACCGCTTTCACCTTCGGCTGTTGCGCTTATTATCCAACACTGTTGTCTGCCAGCGCTGTGGACCAACCCCAGGAAGGGTTATTTCCTGTGGCTTCTGAATAGCGAGACTCAGACAGCTAATTGTGCATGTCGTTTGGGCTAATATTACCCCCAAAGCAGCTTTGTTTGTGACTGTAGTCTTTTGACTTGAGGAAAATTAGAAATGCATTGCTATGGCAGCGTTTACATGTATGTGTTGCTAAGGAATAATGAGTTTTAAGGTGATTAATTTAGTTAAATCCTATTGGTATTGCTGTGGTTATGATTAGCCAGACTTTCCCAGTTAGTGGTGTGTCAAAAATGGCTCTAAAGGGGTTAAAGAATCTAAAATAAAGAAAAAAAATCACAATGGAAGCAAAAAGGCTGTTACAGAACCAGATGTAAGGAAAGGGGGGCTAAAAGATCATGCCAAAAGCAAAAGTTGGATAAAACAATGAAAGGGTTAAAGAATTATGAAAGAAGC
Source organism: Garra rufa (assembly GCF_049309525.1). Taxonomy (NCBI): domain Eukaryota; kingdom Metazoa; phylum Chordata; class Actinopteri; order Cypriniformes; family Cyprinidae; genus Garra; species Garra rufa. The sequence continues at coordinate 740,733 of NC_133374.1, forward strand.
AAAAAAAAAAAAAAAGGACTGGGCATAAAGAAAAATGGGGTTGGAACATGACCAAAGCAAAAGTGGAGTAAAGGAGTTAACAACATATGATGGAAGCAAAAAGGGGGGTTAAAGAACCAGACGTAAGGGGAAAAGGGGTTAAAGGATCATGACTGAAGCAAAAGTGGGGTAAAAGAATTGAAAGGGTTAAAGAATTATGATGGACGCAAAAAAGGGTGTTAAAGAACCAGAAGTTAGGAAAAAAAGGTTAGTTCCTTAACCCCTTTGAATGTTTTATTAGACAAAATGACAGTAACGAAGAAAAAGGGGGTAAAATTTTGATGGAAGCAAAAAAGGGTGTTATAGAACCAGAGGTAAGAGGTTAAAGGATCATGACTGAAGCAAAGGTGGGGTAAAAGAATTGAAGGGGTTAAAGAATTATGATGAGAGCAAAAAAATGGGGTTAATGGATCATGACAGAAGTGAAAGTTGGGTAAAAGAATTTAAGGGGTTAAAGAACTATATGATGGAAGCAAAAAAGGGGGAGGTTAAACAACTAGACATAAGTAAAAAGGGGGTTAATGGATCATGACAAAAGCAAAAGTGGGGTAAAAGATGCAAAGGGGTTAAAAATTATGATTGAAGCAAAAAATGATTAAAGAACCAGATGTAAGAAAAAGGGGGTTAGAGAGTCATGACGGAAGCAAAAGTGGGGTAAAAGAGATAAAAAATGTAAAAAAAAAAAAAATTATGATGAGGCAAAAAAGGGGGTTAAGGAACGAGATGCATGGAAAAAGGGGGTTAAAGGATCAAGATGGCAGCAAAAGTGAGGTAAAAGAATTAAAGAGGTTAAAGATTCACAACAGAAGCAAAAAAGTGGGTTGATTGTTGATGATATAATTGATGATATAAGCAAAAATTGGATTAAAGAATCAAATGGTTAAAGAAAATTACACAAAAAAGGGGTTAAAAACATAAAAGCTATTTGACAGTTATGTAGGAAGCAAAAGGGGAATTTAAATAATAAGGACAACAAAGAAAGGGTTAAAGAATTATGATGGAAGCAAAAAAGGGGCTTAATTATGACAGAGGAGAAAAGGAAGTAAAGAATCAAATGGGATTAAAATAATGACAAATAACAACAAGGGGTTAAAGAACATTATGGAAGCAAAGAAGGGGTTAAAGAATAAGGGTGGAAGCAAATAAACAGGCATTTAGAGAATCAGGACAAAAGCAAGAAGGGGACTTAAAGAATTATGACGTCAAAAAAGATTAAAGAATGAAGGGGTTAAAGAGTCATAAATGAAGCAAAAAGGGAGTTGAAAATTGTGACAGGAGCAGATTAGCGTTGATCAATTAAGTTTGATGCAGAACAATTACATTTCCTATCATTCTCTGTGGCAGTAGAAGAATGATAAAATACACAGCTAAAGCATCATTCACACACCTAATGCCATCATGCGCTCATACTAGCGCTATAATAAAACCTTCCTGTCGGGAATTGAAAACAAGAAAATGAAAAATGAAATTGCCCATTGTGTCAGTTTTTTCAGGCTAAAATGACTTCAGTCATAATAGCAACTCATGAATTTGTACATCAGAACATCCCAGCAGGACTTGAATGAGTTCTTATTATCAGCCCCCTGTGCTAACGCCCACTTCTTGAGTCTGACATCATCAGTGCTAACATCGAATGCATTTTATTTATTTATTTATTTATTTATTTATTTTTTGCAGCTTCAGTTGCATGGTCATATTTCAGTATGGCATCACAACCTTTCTAGTCAGAGTTTTAAAAGTAAGTTGTCACTCATTGGTTGACATGGCAACCCACTGATTGACAGATATTGTTATTATGATAAACAGACCACCATCTGTTCTCCCCTGAGATTTCTAAATGTCTCAATGTCTTAATTAGCACCTACTGGCGGCAAATCATAAAAACTATTTATTTTAATTAAAAAATAAATAAATAAAAGAATGGAATAAACACTTTGAATTGTAAGACAGCAACACTGGGGCAAGCATCTTAAGGAGAGAATACAATTTCAGTAAATAAACTGTGTAAGTAAAGGGAAAGTATTAAATACCTTCTTTTTTTTTTCCGGTGAGATTTGCTGTGACAGTGAGCATATAATTACTTGCCGGCATGTGTTGTTTTGGTTTTTATATTGAATGAATATGAGTCGTAAGTTATAACCATGACAACGAGACAGAATTTAATGTTTTTTGTTTGAATCCTTAGAGTTTACGCCATTGCTGAGAGTGTTTTATTCACATTTTTTTCAAAAGCGACTTTCAAATACCAGCTTTGTGTTAGATGTTCTCCTTAAGTACCTTATGAGAAAACAGACAAATGAGTCAGTAGTTGGCATTGCTTACTTCAGATTGCACCTGCAGTCTCTTTTATATTGATAGGCTTGAGCACAGTTTGAGTAAATTACTGAAATCTCTTCTAAAACTCTACAAGAGACGTGTGAGCTTACAGTGCTTTTCCAAGGATATGGAAACTATGGGTTTACTGAAATGTGTATAGCTAAATGACAATTAACTAATGAACATGTTGACATTGTGTTTTTCATTATTTATTTTAGAAGAGAGAAGAGGGCAGAGCAAATGCTGCTGTCATAATTACTGTAATTTGGCATTTAGTTTTGTGAACAGAAATATTTGATTTTACAGACTTTTTTCAAAGCATGTCCAGTAGGGGGCATTTATCTTTATCCAAAAAAGTGGTTCAAGTATTATGAATGAGGTAAAAATTGGTTAGATTCCTGATGGAAGTAAAAAGGGGCTAATGAATCATGACTGTGAAAAAATATTTTAAGAACTATGCCAAAAGAAAAAGGAGGGTAAAAGAGTAATGACAGAAGGAAAAAAGGGTTAAAGAATCGTCATTTCATAAGGGCTATGGGTTAAATTATTATAAATCATTATGGAAGTAAAAAGGGTGTTAAAGAATAATGACAGAAGGAAAAAAGTGTCAAAGAATCCTGATATGGGTTAAATAATATGACAAGAAAAAAAGTCTGACCAAAAAGTAGTTAAAGAATCAAGAATAAGGAAAAAATGGTTCAAGAATCATGACTGAGAAAAATATAATTTAAAGAATCTTGATAAAAGCAAAAAAGAGGTTAAAGAATCATGACAGAACCAAAAAGAGGTTAAAAATCACAATTGTGGGGAAAAAGTGGTTAAAGATTTGTGATAGAAGCAAAACAGGGGTTAAAGAATCACAACGGAAATAAAAAAGGGGTTAAAGAATCATGACAGAAGGAAAAAAGTGGTTAAAGAACCATGATAGAAGCAAGATAGGGGTTAAAGAATCATGATAGAAACAAAAAGGGGGTTAAAGAATCATGACAGAAGGGGGAAAAAGTGGTTAAAGAATCGTGATAGAAGCAAGACTTGGGTTAAAGAGTCAGAACAAAGTGGTTAAAGAATTGTGATAGAAGCAAGAGAGGGGTTAAAGAATCATAACGGAAACAAAAACAGGGTTAAAGAAACATGACAGAAGGAAAGAAGTGGTTAAAGCATCCTGATAGAAGCAAGACTTGGGTTAAAGAATCAGAAAAAAGTGGTTAAAGAATTGTGATAGAAGCAAGACAGGGGTTAAAGAATCATAACAGAAATAAAAAGGGGGTTAAAGTATCATGACTTAAGGAAAATATTGTTTAAAGAATAGTGACAGAAAAATATTATTAAAGAATCCTAATGGTTAAAGAATCATAGCTTTAACAAAAAGGGGGTTAAAGAATCATGACAGAAGGAAAGAAGTGGTTAAAGAACCATGATAGAAGCAAGATAGAGGTTAAAGAATCAGAAAAAGTGGTTAAAGATTCATGATAGAATCAAGACAGGGCTTAAAGAATCATAACAGAAACAAAAAGGGGGTTAAAGAATTGTGGCAGAAGGAAAGAAGTGGTTAAAGAATCATGATAGAACCAAGACAGGGGTTAAAGAATCATAATGGAAACAAAAACGGGGTTAAAGAAACATGACAGAAGGGAAAAAGGGGGTTACAGAATCATGATGGAAAGAAAAAAAGTAGTTAAAGAATGGTGACAGAAAAAATAAAAGAATCATGAATTATTAATTATTATTAATGAATCCTGATAGAGGCAAGACAGGGTTAAAGAATCATGATGGAAACAAAAAGGGAGTTAAAGAGGCATGATGGAAGCAAAACAGGATGTAAAGAATCATGAAAGAAAAAATAGTTAAAGAATCATGATGGAAACAATAAACAAGTGCCAAATAATTGTTGGGTTTCCATTTCTATCATGTTGTGCTGAGTAGCTCCACCCACAGTGAAATCCCATTGGTCCACAGTCACACAGCTGTCTTTTAAAAATATCCTACATTCTGATTGGCTACGACTGGTGCATGACTTTTCTCTTGTTAGTGTCAATCATTACTTTCATGAAGAAGAGTGTAGCACACGAATTCACAGCAGACCAAATACATCTTTTAGTGAGTTCTCCTAAAATACAATCCGAGTCTCAGAGGGGCAGAGACTCTTAAAATGTCTCACTCAGAAATTATTTATCTTTACTGGGGTGATGCTGAATATTTTAAGCCGTAAAGTGCACATTAAAAGTTTGTAATATCCAATCAAATGTAATTAGAGTGATTTGGCAGCACTTAAAACAAGATTTTAGATGAGACTTTGATACTTGGGCTCAAACTACAAACAGCGGTTGGTCTGTATGCAGTATCTAAAATACTAATGACTTTAGTTACCTATAATAATCCTGATCTGACTGTGTCTTACAAATTTACAAAATGTTAATGTTTAGGCACTATAGCAGGTATCCAAAGAGAACTGGATGAAAACTTAAATTATAAAATACAGAAATGATCGGATATGACTATGGAGATATCAACTACATCTAAACCCTACCATCTGCACACTTCATGACTCTCATTACACCATCATTATGAAAATGGCAATAAAACGATTAGCATTGCAGAACAGGAAATTATTGCATATCCATGCAGAAAGTGCGACAGAATTACGCAGATCGTATCAGTAGACTGAAGCCAAGCCCACATCTAATTGGTTTTTCATCTCTAAAAAGAAAAAACAAAGCGAATGTAGGGATTTTTCATGTGGATTGGAGATTTCATGCATGAAACATTATCTGGAGACGTCTCACACTCATGAGAATATTCTGAGACTATCGATTGCCTCCCAGAGTCCTGGCTTTGATATGTTGATATTACCTGTAACTTTAACCTCGTGCAGGACGCATGGAGACTAGCATTGCATAAAATGAGTTTAATATTTATTCTGCCTGCAGCAGAGAAGCATGAAAGCAGGGTGGGATCAGATGACCGTGTTCGTAAGGCTGAAAACTGAGCAAGCGTGAGTAAAGACCGCAGTTTTCACGTCACCAGATGCTAATGGAGAACTCCAGGCCTTATAGATCTTCTTGTTCTGTGTTGTTTATGAATTAGAGATGAATTAACGATGCTGGATTTTGTTCTTCAAGAGGCAGATTTATTCAGGATGCTTGTTTGTGCTTCAGCTCGTCGACGGTTAATTGAACACACACAGCTCTCTCATTAATGCCGTGCATGCTAACCTGAATCACACCAGCAGACAACAGCATTTATTAACCAGCAGCAAAAGCATATTTTCATGTTTTTCAGGCTCTTAAGTGCTTGTTTGCTGGTTCTGTGCAAGCTTTAGCACAGAAGTCGAAGTGTAGAGTGTGATTAGTGTGTAATGCTCACCGGAGCTGCTCTACATTGAACCACAACAACAAACACTGCAAGGAAATGGAAATATGAGACATATTGCAATGCTTTCAATAGTTTCTAAATTGTAGATAAATAGTTGTTTGGATGGCAGGCTACAATACTACTCAGAAGCCTAATATAGTGTGCATGAGGTCTGTCTGTGTGCATTGAATAACTTTGAATGACTTATTGGTTGACTGAACTACATGTTCAGACATTTAATGTATACTTTTATTTTATACACATTAATGGAAAAGTGCATTTTTTTGGTAGCCAGTATCAGTGTTACTCTTAACATTTAAATATTATTACATTATTTATTAATATTTTAAAATTGTTTTATTTTTGCATTTTCAGCTTTCATTGTATATTATTAAAATATTTTTTAAATTAATTTTTCATTCATTTAATTTTTTTTTTTTAATTTTTTTCATTGGTTTTGTTTCATTAAAGTATTTATTAATTTTTGGATTTAGCTTTAATATTTTTAACTTTAATTCTTATTTTTGTATTATATTAGCTTTTGCTTTAAAATATTTCTGTGTAATTAATTTATCTTTAGTTTTAAGTGCTATTGCAGTATTTATTTTTTTAATTGCCTTTTTTCATTTTTAATCTTTCGTTTTAATTTGTTTGTTTTAGGGATTTTATGCTTTTGTCATTTTATTAGCTTTTGTAATATTTCTGTGAAAGTTTTTGTTTTATTTATATAATATTATAGTATTTATACATGTTATTTATACAATTAGCTCTTATTTTTATATTTTTAATTTTTTTTAATGTTAGATTCAACTATTTTGTTTACGTACATTTTCTTTTACAAGTTTTTAAAAATAACCATTAGTTTTTTATAGTATTTTTTAAAATTATCTTTTATATTTTAAACTTTAATTGTTGTTTGTTTTAGTCATTTTATGTTACTTTTCCATGTTATTAGTTTTTGTTTTAACATATTTCTATGTAATTAATATTAACTTTAGTTTTAAGTGCTATTACAGTATTTATTAATTTGTGAATTGCCTTTTTTATTTTTAATCTTTTATTTTAATTTTAGTTTGTTTTAGTGTTTTTATGTGCTTTTGTCAATTTATTAGCTTTTGTAATATTTCTTTGAAAGGTTTAGTTTTATTTATATAATATTATAGTATTTTTTTTTATTTTTCATCTTTTTATTTATATTAGATTCAACTTTTTTTTACGTACATTTTCTTTTTTATACGTTTTTATAAATAACCATTCATTTTTCATGTTATTTTTTTTATTCATTTTTGTTTTTAAATATTTCTATGTAATTAATTTTAACCTTAAAGCTATTTATTAATTTTTTTTAATCTTTCATTTAAATTTTAGTTTGTTAAAGTGATGTGCTTTTGTTATTTTATTAACTTTTGTAATACTTATACATAGGTTTGTTTTATTTATATCATAGTATTCATACATGTTTTGAATTTGTTCTTATTTTTATATTTTCAGCTTTTATTTTAATTCAAGTTTTAGTAATTTGATGTGCTTTTATCATTTTATAGCCATGTCTTGTTTGTTTATATAAGTAATATATTTATAGGTAATACTTTTTAAACCTTTTTTTCTATGAATGATTCTGTGTATACGTCAGACGCATAGCTCTCATGTTAAGCTCATTATTGCTGCACTAATGATGATTTAGTCACGTATTTCCAGCTGTAATGGTGCCGACTGCCTGGACGTTTATTTGAATAATTTGACACGATGGTGTGCTTTCATCCGCTCGACCCGGCTCTGTGCTGCTCTTATCACTAAATATTTGGACTAATTCTGCTTATAGGCTCTGATACAATTAGAGTGAGAAATGAGAAATGAAAGTGAACCGCACAGCAGATACTGCACTAATTAATGACACTGAGTTTAATCACTCGATTCTGCAGTTTAATTCCACACAAAGACTTCCTTCAAACTTTTTTGAAGCAATAGTTCAGCCAAAAACTCTTTCCAAACCCATATGCTGTTATTTTTGTCTGACAGAATTAATTTTTTATTTTTGAGTGAACTATAACTTCAATAGTTGAAACCTGACAAGAATCTTCACAGCTGTCGTTTTTCACTAATTAAAGTGTCGTTGGTATAAAGGCTGATTTGGCAGTGGTTTGTGAGACTGGAAAACACTCCCACGCGCTTTTACTTCCAGGGCTTCATCTTTCAATATTCAAGGTTACTGGATTTTCTTTCCTGTGCTGCCGATCGTACAACCAGCCCACCGTCCTCCGCTTCATAATTAGTCTAATAAAATGGGTTGTCATAACAACGCAAGGTCACTAATGCATCGTATAATTTCACGTTTCAAATTTTCTGCACTCAGAGACAAAAATACTCACTAAACAAATCAAGTGTGCTGAAGATGCCGGACTCAGAAATATGTCTTTATCTGCCTTCCCCCTTTGGATCTTGTTCCATTTTTAATATTTCTGTTTTATTATTATTATTATTATTCATTATTGTTATTGTTGTTGTACAATTGTAAAATTATATTTTTTAAATGTTAGCCAGTATCGGTGTAATTGTAGTATTATTTATATACTATTTCAGTATTCGTAGTATTTCCTTTATTAGTATTTTGTTTCTATAGAGTTCTGAGGGGTTGCTAGGTGGTTTCTAGGGTGTTGCCATGGTGATCTGAGGTGTTTCTGTTGCTTTGGCATTCTGTAAGGTTTCTAGGGGCTTTGTAGGGTGTTGCTATGGTGTTCTGCGGGGTTGCTTGATGGTTTCTAGGGT
>NC_133374.1:754860-803635 GCF_049309525.1 Garra rufa
ACAAAACAACGAATTAGCCGTGCATTTATATGGAAATATGCTTTAGGAGCTATCCATCTTTACTCCTCCTCGCATTCGGAGATCGACTCTTCTTGACTGGCAAGACGGCCGACGAGCGGAAACTCAAACAGTGAAAGTGAGTTGCTCAAAACCTTTCTTTTTAGTAAACTCTGTGTACACAAACAATGTTCTCAATGCTGGAGTTCATGTGTAGAGACCCAGGCCGATACTTCCAGCAAAGTGTCATGGTGTGTCGAGCCTTCTTAGTGTTGTAAAAATATCGATTTTGATGCGCTCAAAGTTATGCCCCTAGTACTCCCATTCACCGGCCATTGACCACAAAACGAAATCACAGTCAATCTCAAAAACGGCTCGTTTGTCGTAATTATGCTTTTAGATATAAGTTTGTCTCGTTTACAGTTTAAAAAAAAAACAGCCCAGGTTGCATTTTGGCAACAGTTATCCTTTAAGAATTTTTAGATATTTTAGCTGGAAACAGGAACAAATGCAGTGCATAGACTTTATAATCCTTCAATATTTGTTTGCATTCTTGCATTCGAAACACTCATTTCTATACTAATTACCATTCTAAATGCTTAATCTGTCTGTATATTGTTTGTGTATAAAGCTTGTAGGTTTACTAGCATTAAGCGGTCGAGTTAAAGCCACACACACACACACACACACACACACACACACATTCTCTCTCGCCGGCTGAAGAGTCATGAGAACATATCATAATCCTGTGGAGAGATTACACACATAATCTACAGGAAATTACAAAAGCATCTTTAGGGAATTAAGCAATTGTGCAGCGTAATCCACAGCAGAAAATACTCTTTACAGCAACACTGCAGCTGATTTTCTCAAGCCACGCTCACCGTTTATCTTTCCAAACAGGATCTCTGAACATCTGACATCCGTCCAAGAGCAACTATGAGGATCAACCAAGATTTGGGTTGTAATTTAGCCACTGCCAAACACACACACACACACACACACACACACACACACACACACACACATATGCATGCAGTGGATGAGTGTCGCAGCGCTCTGAAACACTGCAGAGACAGAAGGAGGCTGGTTAAAACAGGTCACCCACTCAGCCAACTAAGCGCCCCCACAGTCATTCATGCAGATGTTGTATTTATGCGCTCGGAGATGCTTGTTTGAGCAAAAACATCCCTTAATTAACCATTAACCAGATTCCAGCACCTTTTGCACCACAATATTTAATCGCTCTGTGGATCTTCTGCACTGTTTGGGGAGAAACAAACTAAAAATAGCCAATGCAATTTATTTCAGTGGACAGATTCGAAAACAGGGACGACTTGTACAGGGAATGAAATTCATTAGTGAATATCCATTTAATTCCTTCTATAAGGCGTCACGTTTTGCATTTTCATTTCAAGAAATAATTAGTTATTTTTTTAATCTAAAAATTTGTTATCTCATTTATTTGGGTCAGGATTTTAGTTTTTTTTTTTTTTTTTTTTTAGGTATGTTAGCTATAAAACAATAAAATATTTATTTATATATTGATAATTGATATTTATTTACTTACAAATAATATATTATAGAACTGTATGCATTTTGTATATTCTGCTAAATAAAGTTATTTTTTTTTATTTTGAATATTTAATGTTTTGTTATTTTTTTATTATTGTCGTTGATTTTGTTATTTAATTTATTTTATTTTTACACATATTATTTATATGCATACGTATGTATTGGTATTTCATGTAAAATAAATAACATTTATTAATTTAAACGTTGACTTATTTTATTTTAATATTAAAAACATTTGATTTATTTGTATGTTGATATTTTTATTTAATACATTATATTTATATTTACAAATAATATATTATAGAACTGCATACATTATATATATATCCTGCTAAATACTGAAAATGTATATTTTTTTGTATGTGTGTGTTTTTTATTTATTTTGAATTTATTTTCATATATTATTTATTTACATATTTATGTGTTGGTATTTCATGTAAATGAAGATTGTGTGCCAGATAAGTGCTTCTAAATACGGCAAAAATAAATAAATAAATAAATAAACAATAATAATAATAATAATAATTAAACAAATAAATAAATACATAAAAACAACAATAATTTTTTTAATTAAATTCTTAATTAATTGGTAACACTTTATAATAATACTCTGTTAGCTGTTAGCTTCATATTAAATGTCTGTTTATATATAAATATTATTTATATATGTATTATTTATTATATTCATTCATTATTTTTTTATATATTTATTTACACATTACATTTTTATGTATTGTTATTTCATATAAATGAGGATTTCTGCTGAGCCAGATAATTGCTTTTAAATACTGCAAAAATAAATAATAATAATAATAATAATAGTAATATTTGAACAAACAAATAAATAAATGCATAAAAATGAAAATAAATAAATGTGCTGATGTGCCAGATAATTGCTTCTAAATACTGCAAAAATAATTTAATTAATAATAATAATAATAATAATAATAATAATAATACTTAACAAATAAATAAAAACATTAAAATAACGATACATTTTTAAAAATATTAAATTAAATAATCAATGTATTAATTGGTAACACAATTTTAAAATACATTTGTTTAGAAATATATATTACATTTCTATATTACAGTATGTTTACGATTATAATTTGTTAGGCAAATGAGCAAAAATTGATGTATTTATTTATATTTAATATATTTACACAATATGTAATGATATTTCATTACAGTGATGCCTGAGTGCTTTTAAATACTGCCAAAATGCATCATTATTATTATTAGTAGTAGTAGTAGATCTATTTATATCTGAACATTTCTTGTAATGGTACAGGCTGTTTACATTGACTATTCACCAGCTGCAAAATTTTTTAGGATTTGACCTCAATTAGAAAGTTCAAAGTGCTGAGGGCCTACGGGGTAATTTATGATTACATTTGAGTATGTTTTAATATCACCATCCAGTACAAAGTCAGAAACAATGACACTGATGCTGAAATATCCTGAAATAGAGGTGAAAATAACGGCTGGTCACCTTCGTGCAAATTGCCGTCTGCCCCGGTAATAAACATTGATTTGAGCGACACCCCGGCAGATCGGCGAGTGATTATTCTGCCATTAATGTTACACGCTTTAGATCTGCTCCCTGCGAAATAAAACATTCATACGGGTCGTTCTGCGGCGAGCGGCCGGGAATATTAAAACCCGCCGGATGCGGAGACGAGAGAAGAACAAAGAGCTGTTGCGGTGCAAAGTCGGAGACGACGGAGGCGGACGTGTGCGAACACTAATGAGCCTGTTGTCAGTGGATGGAGTGTTTCTGTGTGAAGTGCCACTCAATGAATTATGGGTAATGTGCATGTGAGCTCACGTCTTGTGTTCAGTCAGCGAGCTGTGATCTGCCTGCCAACTTATACAGCCCTTACACCAACACAGAGACTATCAAACACACGTTAGACACGCTAAAGATGTGCGCCGGACCTGAAAGACCTCCAGACCTAACCACTTACTGAATAATACACAAGTTTTTCAATAAAACATTGGCAAAAACTGCTTTATAGTTCTGCTTTGTGACCTAAATAGATGTGCAACATTTCTAAGGCTTCTAAATGATCAAAACCTTGCTTTCGAAAACTCGTTTTTTTTTAGTGTACAAACGAACACTAAAATGAAGCCATTTTATGCATGCGTTTTATAATAAAACTGAATATTAGTGTGTTAAGAGACTCTAGTTTTGATTAGATTATGCATGTTTCTGATTTGATTGCATTTTGCATATTACTAATTATATGTGACCCTATATTTGTAGCAATAGCCAACAATACATAGTATGGGTCAAAATTATAGATTTGATTTTTTTATGGCAAAAATCATTAGAATATCGTTGCATGAGAATATGTTGTAAATGTCCTACCGTAAATATGTTAAAACTTAATTTTTGATTAGTAATATGCATTGCTAAGAACTTCATTTGGACAAATTTAAAGGCAAATATTTCTCAATATTTAGATTTTTTTTTTTTTTTTTTTTTTTTGCAATCTCAGCTTCCAGATTTTCAAATAGTTGTATCTCAGCCAAGTATTGTCCTATCCTAACATATCCATACATCAAATGTATTCAGTTTTCAGATGGTGTTTCATATCTTTGTGTATAAACCCTGGTTTTGTGGTTCAAGGTCACATTTTATGTCAGTATCTGCTATACTATTCTCTTTTTTATCTATATAAATATATGCATCTTCACCAAAAGGAAATTTTTTGCTCAGTTTGAGTCTCTGAATAAACTTGGGCTGATTTTTCCTCTATGCTCTCACTATAACAGACTATATGAGCCATAAAAGACTTATGGATCAAAAAACACAAATGCAAACTTTTTGTTTAAAGTTTCACTAAACAGTTCCATTAATTATTTATTTTTCTGACTACTTTTTAGGCTTTGCAGTGTCAAATCTCTCTCAGCATGCATTCACAACGCAATTTCTGTAATGTTATGCATTTTATAATTAAACTGAATATTAGTGTGAATATGGACTCTAGTTTTGATTAGTTTATGGATGTTTCTAATGTGATTGCATCATGCATGTTACTAATTATATGTGACCCTATATTTGCACAAGTACATTAGTCATTAAAATGACCGATTTTTCTTTTATGCCAAAAATCATTAGGATATTAAGATTATGTTCCATGAGCAAATTTTGTACATTTCCTACCATAAATATAGTAACACTTAATTTTTGATAGGTAATATGCATTGCTTAGAACTTAATTTGGACAACTTTAAAGGCGAATGTCTCAATTTGTAGATATTTTTGCACCCTCAGATTTCAGATTTTCAAATAGTTGTATCTCAGCCAAATATTGTCCCATCCTAACATATCCATACATCAGTGGATAGCTTATTCATTCAGCTTTCATATCTTTGTGTATAAAGCCTGGTTTTGTGGTCCAAGGTCACATTTTATGTCAGTCTCTGCTGTACTGTTTCCTTTTTTGTCTATATAAATATGAGCATCTTTCCCAAATTGAATATTTTTGCTCCGTTTGAGTCTCTGAATAAACTTGAGCTGTTTTTTTCCCTCTATATTCTCACTATATCAGACTATATGAGCTATAAAAGTCTTATGAATCAAAAATGATACGCATATGCATTTTTAATGTATCAAGCTTTACAGTGTTAAATCTCTCTCAGCATGCATTTCTGTAATGTTATGCATTTTATAATTAAACTGAATATTAGTTTGAAGAGGGACTCTAGTTTTGATTAGATTATGCATATTTCTAATGTGATTGCATTATGCATATTGCTAATTATATTAATTTTCCCCCACCTGTGTGGCTTCACCGATACTTGCCAAAAAGCAAATCTGTTAGTACATTTCGAGGACATTTGATGCTCAGATCCAGTGCATCTTTGGAATAACGTGCACTGATGAATCATTCACAATAAGGCCAAAGCATTGATTTATAGAGTCATTTGTGACTTCACGTTGCACTTTTGGCCACTCCAAGCATAATCCAGCTGGTTATTAATACACGCTTTCAGTCCTTCAGGTATCGATTCGCTTCAGTTTCTGTGAGCTCGACCTGATGAGAACTAATCACATCAGCTGAGCTTTGAATGCGCTGTCGATATAAAGACGTGACACCCGCAGAACACACTTCAGCATCTCTGAGAGTGTGTGTGTCAGCAGATTTCACAGCTAAAGAGGTCACTGCGCTTCTGGATAATACACAGCCATGCAGTATACATGCTCTACATGGTACGTGAATTTTCCGAATGCATAGAATATCTGGACGCATTTTATATAATTTGTAGTTTGCAAAAGAGATTGCTGTACTGGGAAATCAATCCCACAATGCAGTGTGCGTAAACTGTGAGACTAATGCACTGGAGGTGATTAATTTTTAACAACTTTTTCTTCACTCGTTAGGTAATTTGACAGCCAAAAGTTCAGATGCTTTATACCAAATTAGATAAATGAGCAATATCACACTTGTAGATGTGAGATACATGTCTGTACATCGGCACTGCTGTGATTCAGCCATAGGTAGGTAATCACAGTGTGCCGACATACAGGCATAACTTATGTCTACGAGTGTGATATTGCATTTATACAACAGTTCCATGGCATAAATGTATGAATACATAAGAAGCGATAACAGTGTCTTCCGTTTCTAATTGTTTAACACATTGTTAAAACAGTCTCTTGTCGCAAAAAAACAAAAATGAAACCTCTTAGATCTACATTCTGTGAAAATTCAGCTTTGATCACAGAAATAAATTACATTTTGCAACAGATTTGCACAGAAATCAGTTATTTTGAATTGTAATAATATTTCAAAATTTTTCTCTATTTTTGATCGAATAAATGCAGCTTTGGTGAACAGAAGTGATGGAAGAAACAACTTCAGGGGGATTTTTTTGTTAAATTTTAGAGCACATTAAATTAATCAGAAGTGACAGTAAAGACATTCATGATGTTTCAAATAAATGTTGTTCTTTTGAACTTTAAGTTTATTTGGCAGCACGATGTTTTCAACATTGATGATGATCAGAAATGTTAAGTAGTAAACCAGTATATTAGAATGATCTGAAGGATCATGTGACACTGAAGACTGTAGTAATGATGCTGAAAATTCAGCTGTGCATCACAGAAATAAATTACCTTTGATCATATATTTGCATAGAAAACAGTTATTTTGAATTTAAATAATATTTCACAATTTTACTCTATTTTTGATTAAATAAATGCAGCTTTGGTGAACAGAAGAGATGGAAGAAACATCCTCAGGCTGAGTTGAAAAGTGCAGCACCACCTAGTGGTGGATAAACTGTTAAATTGATTTAATAGCATGCTTTTGCTCTTTCCATCTCCGTTTGTTCCTTCTAAACGCAGTGTTATAAGGTCAGTTATATTCCCTGTCTGTCATTTTTAATCACAATTTTTCAGACAAAGATGGCAAACGGGTCATCTGTATCTTGTCGGTGTTTTCCAGCTTCGCCTTTGAAGCCGCCCCTGAGGGTCCCGCTGAGCCGCTCTGGTCAAAAGTTAAATCTGCTCGTAACCTTTGAAGCGATTATCCTAAAATCACATTTCTGCCGGCGTCTGAAGCGGGCGATTGTGCCGGAGTTGCCGCGGATCCGCCGATGGCCCCGTAATTGCTGCTCGCAGCTGTATTTTCACATTTCAGTATGGAAGGTCACGTTTCCATTTTTACTTTCCAAATCGCAGGGATACTCACCCTAATCCCACAGAAGGGGATTTGAGAGCGTCCCGACTGTAAAGTGCAGCTCTGGGGAGGTTTTTAAACTGCAAACACGACCCTCATTATGAGAGCTGGATAAGAGAGAATAATGTGCTGGCTTGAAGTGATAAAGAGAGGAATAGAGAGCGACGGAGTTGAGAAAAGCACAAACAGCACTGGGGAGAGCGAAGAGCACACTCTGATCAACAACACGTGGAGATAAAAAGTGGCTCGTCCTGTTTGACTGCATGTTATCACACCGTCCCAAAGGAGACTGTGTGTTTGCGTGTGTGTTTCTGATACTAAACAGATTGATCACACAATAACTTTACAGTTTAAACACTGCTTAATCTCTGAGTGATGTTAGCGTTGACATTTGTGGCCCTGGACTACAAAACCAGTCATAATGTGCTTTTTTTTACATTGTGTTTTTTACATTGAGATGTATGCATCATCTGAAAGCAAGAAAATAAGATGTATGGTTTGTTAGGATGGGACAATATTTGGCTGAGATACAATTATTTGAAAATCTGGAATCTGAGGGTGCAACAAAATCAAAATATTGAGAAAATCACCTTTAAGTTTGTCCATATTGCATATTACCAACCAAAAATTAAGTTTCGATATATTTAAGGTAGGAAATTTACAAAATATCTTCATAGAACATGCTCTTTATTTAACATCCTAATGATTTTTGGCATAAAATAAAAATAATAATAATAATTTTGACCCATACAATGTATTGTTGGCTATTGGTACAAAACATACATGTTCTACTTATGACCGCAACAGTTTTCACTCAGAAATTGCCAGTAAGTAATTACAAAGAAATTGCACATTGAATTAAACACAGAAATTAAAAAATAAACAAAGTTGAAAAAGTGAAATGATATTTTCTTGAAAAATGTACTCTAATAATCAGCTTGATTTACAACATTTTTACCATGTATTAACACAACTTTTAGTTAAATGTTAAAAATGTATTGATTTTTAACTGATAGTTCACCTAAAAATGAAAACTCAAGTTGTTTCAAACTTTTAGGAGTTTCTTTTCTCTGTTGAACACAAAATAAGATGTTTTAAAGAATGTTGGTAACCAAACAGTTGACGGTAGCCATTGACTTTCATAGAATGGTAAACAATACTATGGAAGTCAATGGCTACCGTCAACTTTTTGATGGCCAACATTCTTCAATTGCAAAAGTTGTAGTAACTTTGGAAATTGGGCAGTGGACTTCTAGTTTCCAGGATGCTTTGCTTAGGATAGGATAAGGAGAATAAATGTTGGAATTAATTGTTATTTTATATGTTTTTAATAAAGGGGAAGACATGTTAGTGTATGATGCTGTTGTGTTTGACATTTGGAGTTTCTGTTATGTTGAAGTTTTTCTGGTTGCCATCCCAGCTAATTAAAATATGTTCGAAAAATGTTTTAATAATGTTCCAATTAAGTTATGAAATCGTTATTTCTGAATGTTCTCTGAATCATTCAGTTATTTAAATGTTTAATGTTAAAGAAACATTCGATTTTAGAATGTTGCAAATCTTATGGAAACGTTACTTTTGAATATTCTCTAATGTTCTGAAACAATAAAAATGTTAAGTAGCTCAGGTATATTTGTAGCAATAGCCAAAAATACATTGTAAGGGTCAAAATGATCGATTTTTCTTCTTTTATGCCAAAAATCATTAGGATATTAAGTAAAGATCAAGGTCCAATGAAGATATTTAGTAAATTTCTTACCGTAAATATATCAAAACATTTTTTGATTAGTAATATGCATTACTAAGAACTTCATTTGGACAACTTAAAAGGCGATTTTCTCAATATTTAGATTTTTTTGCACCCTCAGATTCTAGATTTTCAAATAGTTGTATCTCAGCCAAATATTGTCCTATCCTAACAAACTACACAACCATGGAAAGCTTATTTATTTACTCAAGTGGTGTATACATCTCAAAAATAACTGAACAAATGTTCTATTAATATTACACTTGCTCACAACTTTGAGAGAAATTCAATTACATTTAGCATGCAATATGCTAATTGTACTGAAATTTTAACTGAAATAAATGGAATTAATTGTTTCCAGGGGCATCACACATTTAGTTACCTTAAACTACAGCTCCTCTTTAGGCAAAACTGAACATGCTCATGTAATTGTGCTGCTTTATGAACCTCTTTTTCTGGCATTTCAGAATGCAGTGATGCATGAAATTGAATTGCATAACTAAATTCAAGCACTTGTGCAGAGATTTATATACCAAAGTGATCTGCAGTAAAACGCACAGTGTTTGTAATGCTCATATGCTTAGAGCAAATATTATTTTTTTTTTTTAGCAAAATTGAGGCTTGTTGTCATGTAACGAATTCAACATTATATAAACATCTAAAGGCAATTTAATCCATCAGACCCAAAATACTTGAGGCTGCTTGAGTTAAGGGTGATGAATACTTTTGCAATGTACTTATTTCAGTTTTTTTTTTTTTTTTTTTTTATAAATTCGTAAAATTTGCAAATCTGGTTTTGCTTTATCATTATTATGGTGTATGGAGTGTAAATTGGTGTGGGGGAAAACTAATTTAAAGCAGTTTAACATAACGCTGCAGCAAAACAAAATGTGAAAAAAATGAAGGGGTATGAATACTTTTGCAAGGCACTGTATAATATCTATATTGATAAATTAAATGCATCCCTGCTGAATACAAATATAAATTTCTTTAAAAACAACACGTCTGAACAGTATTTATAGATGTTTTGTATAACTATCTATCTATGAATGTCCAACATTCTGTTTTTCATGCTGACTTACATCAAATATGTGTTTTCTCTCGGTAAGAGGATGGATATTCTTTATAGTCTAGTAGTGCATTTATATTGCAGATGTGATGCCGCCACACGCGGATCTGCTCAAAATTCTGACCTTTCACCCTCAGAAATGATCCTCCCGTCAAAAGACACTTTGAGCACTCAGCTTGTGTCGAATCAGACGTGTTGCTCTGAGCGTCTCGTTCTTCTGCAGGGTCTGTTATTAAGGCGCAGGATGAGTGATTCTGACACGTTCAGCGTGGAGGGTAAGCACACTAAACATATCGCTTGAGAAGAACCACACTTATGCATTTTGCATGGGCCGGATGAATGGATGCTTTCACCGTATGTACTGAATTACAAATGAGTGCCAGAGAAGAAAATAGTGAGAGACGAGCTGGATGGAGCTGGAGTTTGGATGGAAGCGGGTCATTACAAAGCAGCACACCAGAAACGGCCAGCTGTGTTTTTTAAAGGGGTCTTATTATGCTTTTTCACTTTTTGAATTTTAGTCAGTGTGTGTGGGGTGTATGTTTGGGCATAAAAAACATCTACAAAGTTACAAATCTCAAAGTCCACTCCAAAGGGAGGTATTTAGTTTTTTAAAAAAATCCCTAACCTTATGATGGAGCTGGATTTGGGCATGTAAATAATTAAATAAATTAGCACAATAATGATAATATCATGTATTGGCGATCTGGCAGGCTGATGATAGGACCAGCACTGCTGTAGCATATTATTTACTCACCCTCTATGCATCCTAGGTGTATATGATTTCCTTCTTTCAGACAAATGCATTTGTAGTTATAATAAAAATTAGGCATGGGATGATTTTTTTTAAGAATTTCAATTCTACAAGTATTGTGATTCAATATTGGCATTAGGGCTGGGATGATACGCTAGTCTGCCGATTCAAACGTTCAACAAAATGAGTAGAAAAAATACTTTCTGAAATAAAATAAAGTGCTATGTTACCGTTTTAGTCATGTTTTCCTGGCAAAACAAATTTTACTTTGTTTACTGCAAAGTATATTTTGGTCATCCCATTAAAATAGCATTCAAATTGGATCATTTTAGAGCTTTAAAGTGCTAGGAATTTTCATGTTAAATGCTGGAAAGTCATTCAAAAGGTGCTTGATTTTCTCTCTCAAACGTTGTGCAAACTCTGAAATGAATAATGTATTATTTCTACCATAACGCCAGGGTTATAGTTAGCATTAATACTTCTGGTTTTCTATTGTAAGTCAGTGCGGTTTATAACAGAGAATTCTGGGTCGAATTCAAATGATTCTCACTAGATCTTGCAGCAATTGTTTTCATTTTGCGGGGAATTCTGGCTCCCGAGTAAAACTGTTTTGAGCTTGGATAAGTTTGCTTGCTTTGCGTGCTGATAAACGTAGCGCGGTTTAGTTTATTGGGGAAGGGACGTGGCAGGACTGAACCGCTGTCTAAACTGTTTGCTGATCGTAAGGCAGTGGGACTGCTAACCAATCACAACACATTTAGTTTTTCGGAAGGCGGGCCTTCATCAAACCATGCACCGATGCGTTCGTAAAATGTAGCATTTTCTATCATAATACTCAGTCAATGGCATTTTCATGTTTTGTTTAATTATAGTGACACCAAGAGGCACAGTCCCACCAAACTTTGTATCTCTCCTTAGAGTGTGCTCATGCATATGTGTGCCAATTTTGGTAAAATTATCTCATTTTGTTTTGGAGTTATAGACATTTTTAAATATGAGAAGGGCAAAAAAATGACCAACGACTGACTTTGATTGCATTTTTTGCCACTTGCTATCAAAATTTTGCCAATTGGGCATTAGCGTATAGCTGGCACACTATGTTTTCAAATTTCCTACGGTGGTTTCTGAGATACTGGCAAATGTTTTTTAAGTGCTAAAATGCAACGTCGCACAAACCATAAGGTAAAACCTGGCATGTTTGGTATTGCTAGACTATGCAAGGATTTAGGATCTAAAAAGGTGACTCCCTTAAAAATATGTGGACCACACCCAAAGTTATAAGCATGTGATTTCACCACTAGGTGGCGCTGGCTCAAAACTTCTCAGAATCCTTCAGAGGATCATGCTGGTGACCCATACCAAGTTTTGTAACTATACGTCAATGCGTTTGTAAAATATATATAAAATTTTGTATGGTTCGACTCGGCATGCTCCTTCAAATCTAACAAGAATTTCAACATTTTTGGCCAAACCAATTAGAAGTTATAAGCAAAAGAGTCATTTTTCATAAGAAAAAGAAGAAGAATGCCAACGGATACAATAGGCCCCTAAAAATAGGCCCCTTTAAGGGAGCATCTGATGCAACACTATATAGGCAGCATCTTGGCACACGATTTTCTGGGATTGTTTTCTCCATTATATATTTATTAATTCTGCCTTGCATTCTGTCCAAAACTAAGTGTCCCAGAAGATGGAATCGCCGCCTACCTTATGATTTTCAGAAATGCTATCTAGGTAGGCAGCTCGCTAGGATTTAAATGAGATCTTGTATCTATAAAACCTGAGAAATACAGAGAGAAAGAGGATTTGTCATGAACAACCTTGAAGCGTTTTCATCTTGTTGCATAGAAATTGCGGGGAGTTTTTCTGACACACGTTTTGAGCCCGAGCAGCATTGAAGGACACGATCAGCCCTCGTATCTGTCCGGCGTATCCGTGTGCTGTTGAGAGGAATCAGTCACGATTTGAATAATAACTAGATGAAATTCTGAAGAAAATGTGAGTGGAGTTTAGTGAGCAGAACTGAAGTGATGTGGGTGTTTACTGGCCCAAAGAGTCAAAACTCTTCAAGGGTTCCGGCCTGTAGAACTGGCTCTGGTTTCTCTTTCAATCTGCGTCTGTGGGATTTCATCAGCTGTTTTCTGGTCCAGCAGGTGAAAATGGTTTGTCTGTTTGTCTCTTCTCAACAACACAGAATCATTCACAGATTCTGCACTAGTTGACTTCACAAACACACTGATAATAATCCACGTAAATATGTTTCTCGAAACAAGCAGCAGGTCCAAACTCACTGTCATGATGTTGTGAATTGTTCATGATATTCTCTTTGGCCTCTTCTGTGCTGATGAAATATGAATAGAGTTGGGATGCTTGTTTCTCATCTAGAGCTTGTTGGCATTATTTTCAGTTGTTATAGAAGCACTTCATGATGATGAATGTCTGTAAAAGCTCATAATATACCTTAATAATTATCGCTGAGTTCTCAGCATTGTTGTTTAGTATTATCTATTATAGTTTTTATTCATATTTTGAGTTAGCATTTTTATAATTTCATGTTTTTTAGTAATTTTAGTAATTATTTAGTAATTATTTTATTAGTTTCTGTTATTCTTTAAAATATTATTATTTAGGCTTAAATTATTTTATTTGAGTTTTACTTTATGTTCAGCTTTTTTTTTCTTCGACTTCAGCCTATTTCGGTTAGTAACTAAGCCATCTAATATTTATATTTTATTTTATTTCAATTAAAATATATATTTTTTTATAGTTTTGGTTTTATTTTTGTTAAACAATAACAGTATTATTTTACCATTGTTTATATATTTTTATAATTTTTTGTTAAGATTCTGAATTAATTTTTATATTTTCTGTATTCATTAGTATTTAGGTTTAATTTATTTTATTTGAGTTGTACTTTTAGTTCAGTTTTTTGCTTCGACTTCAGCTTATTTCAGTTAGTTACTAAGCCATCTAATTTTTATATTTTATTTTAATTTATTTCAGCTTTATTTCTATTAACATATTTTTTAATAGTTTTGGTTTTATTTTTATTAAACAATAACAGTATTATTTTACCATTATTGATATATTATTATCATTTTTTGTTAAGATTCTGAATTAATTTTTATATTTTTGTATTCATTTTTAAATAAATTTCAAAAATGTAAAATTTTATTTTAAATTCCTGTAAATATTTTAGTAATTTTGTTTGTGTTTTTATTATTCATTTTTTTTTAAATGTCCGTACAGATCTTAGTAATGATGCCTTGGCAACTAATGGAAATAAAATTTACATTTAAGATTTTTATATTTTATTGAATTTCAGTTAACATTTTTATGGCTTTAGTTGTAATAACCCTGAAAAATAATATGCTTTCAGTTGTTTCATTGAAGTATCAACTTCTTAGATGTTTTTTATTAATATACCTTGGCAAAAATAAAAATAGACACAATTGAGACAATAGTACATTAAGAATATAGAGCTATACAATTAATCTGGAGCCAATCATTTGATCTTTGATTGAAATGATATATGCACAGAAATAACAAGATCTTTTCGGAAACTTGAATTTCTTTTTATTTTAGGAGTATTTTCTTATGAGAAAAACTTTTTTTTTTTATCTCATTGCTTTCTAAGAAAAACAATTGAGATAATAAAGCGATCTCTTTGGGAATTCACTTTTCTTCTCTGATGTTGATGATGGAATCTGCATTTCTCCGTGTTATGTGCTTTAAGATTGACATCATAAAACAAGCAAGGTCTCTCTCTGTTGTCATGACTACAGGTGGCATCACTCCAGTTACCCAGAAGCCCTTGAAAAGACGAGAGATGCCCTTTTGAGATGACTGACACTGGAACAAACTTCATATCTGGTGAGTGTGTCAGTTCACCATAAGACATTTCCTCTCTCTCTCTCACTTCGTTTCTCAAACCACTGCAGATCATGGTGAACGGAAACATCTGTTGCCAGGTCTCCTGTCACCAGAATTCATCGAAATAATATATTGATGCCTGCAGACAGAAGAAACAACACTGTATGGTTTCTAACACACACACACACACACACACACATGGTTAGAGATGATCTCATCCTGTGACAATAGAAAACACAGCAGAAAACATATCAACTATGTGGCCAAAACATTTGTGAAATAATTCACCCAAAATAAAAATCCAGCCATCCTTTACTCTTCCATATGCTGTTTGAAACCATATGTTTTTTCTTCCATGCAACACAAATCAAGCTGTTCAGCAGAAATTTCATGTTGCTCATTCTGTGCAATGAAAGTGAATAAAGATTGTCAATCGTGCTCTTTTATTAGTTAATATTAGCAACAGAAAAATGGCTACAGATGATTTTTAATATTATGCACAAGTCGTATGGACATTTGCATATAACTTTTATAGTGCGTATTGTCATTTTAATTCAAGAAGCCAGAAGATCAAAAGGCATCAGAAGTTTCATTACAACCTAAATTTTTGTTTAAATATGCAAATGTTGCATTATTTAATTAAATATGCACTAATTTGTATATTTGCATAAGGTTTTCACAGAAGGGATTTTAGATTTCTCTTTTTACTGATTGACTGCATGCTACATAAATCATAAAATATTGTCAACAGAAAGAAAAATGTTAACAAAAAAATAGGAATTAAAATAAATATGAACAAACCCTTCTATAAAATCCTTCAGAATATAGAAAGGGATAAAACCACTAAGTTTGGTGTATGTAAGTGCTGCTGAAGTGAAGAAACAAACTCATTTTGAGAAAATGTTCTGTAATGATATAGTGTAATTGAAATATATAGATGCAAATAGAGAAAGTGCAAAAATAAAGCTACATGAATGATATTTGAACAAACCCTTCTATAAAAACATTCAGAATATAGACAGGAATAAAACTGATACATTTTGTGTTTGTAAGTGCTGCTGAATTGGACAAACAAATTCATTTTGAGAAAACTGCCTTTAAAGATATATACTGTAATTGAAATACAGACACAAATAGATAAAGTGCAATAATAAAACCATACGAATGATAAATGAACAAACCCTTTTATCAAAACCTTCAGAATATAGAAATGAAAAAACTTCTATGTTTGGTGTATATTAGTGCTGCAAAAGTGGGGAAACAAACGTATTTTCAGAAAATGTTCTATAACGATATGTATTGTAATTGAAATCCGTAGAAGCAAATAGATAAAGTACAAAAATAAAGCCATGCGAGTGGTATATGAACAAACCCTTCTTTAAAAACATTTAGAATATAGAAAGAACTAAAACAGCTAAGTTTGGTGTATATAAGTGCTGCTGAATTGGAGAAACAACCTCCTTTTGAGAAAACAGCCTTCAAAGAAATGTGAAATACAGAAACAAAGATAAAGTCCAAAAATAAAGCCATGCGAAAGACATACAAACAAATCCTTCTATAAAATCATTGAGAGTATAGAAAGGAATAAAACTGCAAAGAAACAAACTCATTTTGAGAAAACAATGTTTTGTAATTTAAATCTAGATGCAAACCGATGAAGTCCAAAAATAAAGCCATGCGAATGATATACAAACAAACCCTTCTTTAAAAACATGCAAAATATTGACAGGAATGAAAAACTGATACATTTCAAGTGTTTGAAGGTGCTGGTGAAAATGAGAAACAAACTCATTTTGAGAAAATGTTCTGTAACTTTGTAGTGTAATTGAAATCTATAGATGCAAATAGATAAAGTCCAAAAATAAAACCATGCAAATGATATATGAACAAACCCTTCTATGAAAGTATTTAGAATATTAAAAGGAATAAAACTGCTAAGTTTGGTGTATATAAGTGCTGCTGAATTGGAGAAACAAACTCATTTTGAGAAAAGGTTCTAAAACAATGTGTTTTGTAATTGAAATCTATAGATGCAAATATATAAAGTACAAAAATAAGCCATGTGAGTGATATATGAACAAACCCTTTTATAAAAACATTTAGAATATAGAAAGAAATAAAACTGCTAAGTTTGGTGTATATAAGTGGTGCTTAAGTGGAGAAACAAACTTATTTTGCAAAATTGCTCTAAAACGATATTTTTTGTAATTGAAATCGATAGATGCAAACCGATAAATTCCAAAAATAAAGCCATGCAAATGATATACAAACAAACCCTTCTATAAAAATAACATGCAAAATATTGACAGGAATACCACTGATAAGTTTTGTGTAAGTGCTGCTGAATTAGACAAAAACAAAACAGCCTTAAAAGATATACTGTAATTGAAATACAGATATAAATAGATAAAGGGCGATAATAAAAACCATGCAAATGATATATGAACAAACCCTTCTATAAAAACGTTCAGAATATAGAAATGAATAAAACTGCTAAGTTTGGTGTATATAAGTGCTGCTGAAGTGGAGAAAAATCTATTTTAATATATATATATATATATATATATATATATATATATATATATAGTAACTGAACTCTAATCCACAGATGCAAATAGTTAAAGTCCAAAAATAAAGCCTGCGAGTGATATAGAAACAAACCCTTCTTTAAAAACATTCAGAATATATACAGGAATAAAACTGTAAAATTTGGTGTACCTAAGTGCTGCTGAAGTGGAGAAAAATCTCTTTTTAAGATATATAGTAATTGAACTCTACAGACGAAAATAGAACATGCAAAAAATATAAACACCTAAAAGTGTATTTTGAATGTTTTCATTCCACTAGTCTGTGACATATAATTTAAAGTAAAATAGCCCAAGATCTCAAAATTGACCAAAATTGTCAAATAGTTTCTTGGACCTGTTATTGGTATGAATAACAGGGTGCAACTTGGTTGTTTGTAAAAATTGTCTTAACAGTGATTTTTGAGTGTTTCATTTCCGTTGCATGCAAAAGAGCAGCATAAGCATTTCATTTTGTGTTGCACAGTAGAAAAGAAACATCAGGGTGTGTAAACGATCACCGATTGCTTGCACAGTTCCTTTAAGAACCTGACAGCCTGTACTATATGTACTACAGCAGATCCCTCATCCACACTAATTACATTCCAGCAGTTCAGTGTGTTCGTGTAGAGAGGGCCGGCGGCCAGACAGCAGTCTGATGTTTTCCTGTAAACTCTGTGCGGTGGTTTCTGTGGTCTATAGCAGAGAGCAGAAGAGTCGGACAGATGGAGGTTGAAAGCTGTGACATCATATCTGACCTGCTTACCATCTCTAATGCCTTACACGCCTTTAACTGCAGGACTAATCGCTCAGCCACAGAGTTTCAAGCTCCAAGTCCTTGCGTCGCTAGAAAATCTAAAAATCAGGGTACAATTTAACGTATTTGGCAAGATTGCTGAGGTGAAGCCTGCATGATACTTAAAAGTTTATTGTTTAATTATGAAATCTAAGTGCAATATTAAAATCATGCAAACGATATATGAACAAACCCTTCTATAAAAACCTTCAGAATACAGAAATAAATACAACTTTTAAGTTTGGTGTATATAAGTGTTCTCTCCTTTTGAAAAAACTGCCTTTAAAATGTATGATATTATGCTATTATATGCAATTGAATTAAAAACGTAAATAGATAACATGGAATAATAAAATCATGCGAATGATATATGAAACATGCAGAATATTGACAGAAATAAAACTGATACATTTTGTGTTTATAGGTGCTGGTGAAATGGAGAAACAAACTCATTTTGAGAAATATTCAGTTAAAAGTTTAGTTGTTTGCCATTTCTTTGTATTTGTTTGTGCTACTTACTAGCAATTTCTGAGTAAACATTGTTTTTACACTTTTTTTTTCTTGTGTTTGACATTTATTTAACATTTTTACATTTAACATTGCTTGCAAAATATCCCTATATACACACATTTCAACTAGATTGAGAGCACAGAGAAACTTGATCAGATTTTTTTGGCTTGATTCTCTGGTTGGTGAATATTTATTTGCAGAATAATGAGAAATGTAGTTTCTCAATAGAAATTCTACTGTTAAGCACAACTATTTATTAAAAAGTTGAAATAGTGCCGACTATATTATTAATTAACAGTCTTGTAGCTCACAGCAATTCTGTCTTTAAAAGTTAAAAATGTATTTCTGAGTTTTTCAGATTTACTAGTAGTTTTGTACAGTATTTTAAAGTGTACTATAACAGTGCAAGTCAAACCTCTTGGTTAAGCATGTTTTGAGTTTACTATAGTAGTGTAATGTTTCTCTCATCTAGTTTTAACAGTATGTGCTGAGTTTAGTAACACATTATATTTCAGATTTACTAGTAGTTTTCTACAGCATTAGTCAAGTTTACTATAACCTTGACTAAAGTCAAGTATCTGTCATTTTCTTTCAGCAGTATGTTAAGTTTAGTGATGCATTATCTTTTGAGTTTACTAGTAGTTTTGTAGTAATAGTAATTGGTAGTAACTAGTAGTTTCTTAGTAAAGGATGTTTCGAGTTCAGTAGTAGTCTACTAGTGTTTACTAGTACAGTATCCTTCATTTTGCTTCAAAACTATGCCATAAGTTTATCATTCAGGTTTATTAGTAGTTTACTATAAGTTACTATAACCTTATACGTCAAGTTTACTGGTAGAGCAGTGTTTGCGTTGGTAGAAAATCTAAAAATCAGGGTGCAATTTAACTTGAAACTTAACTTGAAGCCTGAATTCAATATTTACTTTTAAATTGAATGTTTCTTTATGAAATCATGTTTAGTTATTTGCCTTTTCTTTGTAATTGTTTGTGCCATTTACTAACATTTTTTTCTTGTATTTAACATTTTAACATTTAACATTTCTTGCAGAATATCCATATATATACACACACATTTTAAGTATATTGAGAGTTTAGAGAAATTGAATCAGTTCTTTTGGCTTGATTTACTTGATGATTCTCTGATTGGTGGAGATTTCCATGCAGAATCATGTAGTTTCTCAATAGAAATTCTACTGTTAAGCACAACTATTTATTAAAAAGTTGAAATAGTGCAGACTAATGGCTTCAACTGAAGCATATATTATTAACAACCTTGTAGCTCACAGTAATTCTGTCTTTGAAGCTTTATAAGTTATCATTAAAAATGTATTTCTGTATAAAATGTATTAGATTTTTACTTCCTTACTCTGTAGCGTTAATGTTAAACACAGAACCAGTGGATGTTTGATTGGTTGCTGAACAACCTCTCAACCAATGGCAGGCATTGATTAGCTAGTCCAGCCGCTGTGTTTGACCAATCAGAAATCCACTGGGGTCGCTTCTACAGGATCCAATTAAAGCAAATTTACAGCAGACGTGACGAAGCTTGTCAAATCCAGACTGCGTCCCCGAGGATCCTGAGATCCACTTTAAGATGGGGATTCATCCTCCTCCTCCAGCAGATATTACACTCCATCAAATAAGCTTCATCAATAAAAGATCTAGAGGTGCTTTTACTTTGGCAAAATGTGTTGCATTAGCCCTTTATAGATCGGCAGGTCGTCTTTATCTTGTGATATCAGCGATTGTGGCTAATGCTTTCAAAGCAGCCGTAACGTAAAGCGCCGCTCTCATCTGCCGGAGGATGATGTTTAAGCAGACAGACGTTTGTTACTTCCCGCACCAATCATGAAGTATTCATTACCGGCTTCAAGGCATAACAGCTTATTGTATTATTCATGGCGAAAGCTCACGGGTTTATTCTGTAGAAAACTGCGGCTTATGCCCTCATCAAGGTGATGGAGACAATCATGTATGTGCATACATATTCAGCTTCATTAATAGATGCCAGACACATGAGGAATTTAAACACCAGTGGTTTATAGTTTAGGGGTTTAAAGATGACTGGCAGTAAAATATATGTTTTTGGTTCACTAGTAGTTTACTGCAGCAGTGTAATTTATGTTAAACTTCTTAAACTGTTAAACTCACTTGCTGACATGTTTGTTTCAGTAGTTCTTTCTGTGGATTTTTGCAGTATTAATTAAGTTGACTATACTGGTAAATTAGTACTAGTAGTCTACTTTCTACACTCTTAAAAATAAAGGTGCTTTACAATGCCATTGAATAACCTTTTTTTGTCTAAATGGTTCCATAAAGAACCTTTCTGTTTCACAAAAGGATCTTTGTGGCGAAAGAAGGTTCTTCAGATTATAAAAAGGTAAGAAAGAGATGGCTCTTTAAAGAACCTTTGACTGCATGGTTCTTTGTGGGACCAAAAATGGTTCCTCTATTGCATTGCTTGAAGAACCTTTTAAAGCACCTTTATCTTTAAGAGTGTACTACCAGTCAATTTTTTGGAAACTGAATAAATAAGCTTTCCACCGATGTATGGTTTGTTAGGATTATAATTTTGACCCATACACTCTTGATATGAGTCAAAATTATAGACTTTTTTTTTAATGCCAAAAATCATTAGGATATGGAGTAAAGATATTTTGTAATTCCCCCCTACATTTGATTAGTAATATGCATGGCTAAGAACTTCATTTTTGGACAACTTTAAAGGCAATTTTCTCAATATTTGGTGTTTTTGCAACCTCAGATTCCAGAATTTTAAATAGTTGTATCTCGGCCAAATATTGTCCTATCCTAACAAACCATACATCGATGGAAAGCTTATTTATTCAGTTTCCAAAAATTGATGTGGTAGTACACTCTTAAAATAAAGGTGCTTTAAAAGGCTTTTCAAGTGATGCCATAGAGGAAACATTCTTGGTTCCACAAAGAACCATTCAGTCAAAGGTTCTTTAAAGAACCATCTCTTTCATACCTTTTTATTATCTGAAGAAGCTTCTTTCACCACAAAGAACATTTTGTAAAACAGAAAGGTTCTTTATGGAACCATTTAGACAAAAAATGTTCTTCTATGGCATTGTAAAGCACCTTTAATTTTATAAGTAAAGATCATGTTCCATGAAGATATTTTGTAAGTTTCCTTTCCTACTTTTGATTAGTAATATGCATGGCTAAGAACTGCATTTTAAGACAACTTTAAACGCAATTCAACTATTTTCAAATAGTTGTATCTCTGCCAAAATATTGTCTATCCTAACAAACCATACATCAATTATATGTTTAATTAATAAAAAAAATGACTGTTATGACTTGTAAAATATCTGTTGTTTTGTTTTGATCATATTGGTCTTACATTTTTCAGGTTTACTAGTAGTTTTGTACAGTGTTTAACATTTACTATAGACAATATTTGACTTTTCTATTTGTTGACATGACATTGTTAGATTCAGATGGTAAATATCATATATTATGTTGGGTGTCAATCTTAAAACCATCATATTTAAAAACATGCTATTAATCATATTAATAATACAATTTGTTGTTACTACTGTAAATCTATATTAAAATACTATGGGATCTCTTTCAATGCTTTCAGAATCTTTACATTTTAAAATAATTTTGCTTCTGTATTTTAAAATATATGTTTTATTTTAACATATTTTAATGACAAACATAATAATTATTTTATTTATCAAAATAAGCAGAAAATAGTACAAACTTGTGCAATGTATTAATACATTTATAAGATTTTTAAACAAAATAAATGATTATTTTGGTATGATTTATTTTCACACAAATTTCACACTCAAATGTCAGTTTTATTTTGACTAATTTTGATTATTAGTATGGTTGCAATGGATCATTAAAGCTCAGCAGCAAAGACACTGGTTAATAAAATGGGAATAAATACATAAAGGATATTTGTATTACTTAACATATTTAATTTTTGCATGTTTGCATTATGCTGAGTTTTGTTTTTATTCATTTTGAGGAATACTTTCATTTTTGCATGTTCACATTTATTCTAGAACTAAAGTAACATCTTACTCATAATTTCTGTGAACATTGGGGAAAGGAGAGCTTTTAATCAATAAACAGGGGAAAAGTAACTGGTGTTACTTATTTGGAAAAGTAACCTTAGATATTTTCTTGTCAATTTAAAAGTAATGCATTACTACACTGTAAAACGTTTTCACCAGATTCAACTTAAAAACCTAAGTTCAGCAGCTGCCTTAAGATTTTAAGTTAAATCAGCTTTAAACTACAAAT
The DNA here is from genome assembly GCF_049309525.1 of Garra rufa. Taxonomy (NCBI): domain Eukaryota; kingdom Metazoa; phylum Chordata; class Actinopteri; order Cypriniformes; family Cyprinidae; genus Garra; species Garra rufa. The sequence goes on from NC_133374.1 coordinate 777,725, forward strand.
CATTTTAACATATTACAATACAAATGAGTTGATATAACTTGTGAGTTTAAATGACTTAAGTAGATTTAACTTAAAATCTTAAGGCAGCTGCTAAACTAATTTTTTTAAGTTGAAACTGGTGAACACTTTTTAAGTTAAATCAGCTTAAAACTACAAGTAATTTTAACTTATTACAATACAAATGAGTTGATATAACTTGTGAGATTAAATTACTTAAGTTGATTTAACTTAAAATCTTAAGGCAGCTGCTAAACTAATTTTTTTTTAAGTTGAAACTGGTGAACACTTTTTAAGTTAAATCAGCTTAAAACTACAAGTAATTTTAACTTATTACAATACAAATGAGTTGATATAACTTGTGAGTTTAAATTACTTAAGTTGATTTAACTTAAAATCTTAAGGCAGCTGCTAAACTAATTTTTTTAAAGTTGAAACTGGTGAACACTTTTTAAGTTAAATCAGCTTAAAACTACAAGTAATTTTAACTTATTACAATACAAATGAGTTGATATAACTTGTGAGTTTAAATGACTTAAGTTGATTTAACTTAAAATCTTAAGGCAGCTGCTAAACTTAAGTTTTTAAGTTGAAACTGGTGAAAACTTTTTAAGTTATATCAGCTTAAAACTACAAGTCATTTTAACTTATTACAATAACAAATGACAAGTAGATTTAACTTAAAATCTTAAGGCAGCTGCTAAACTAATTTTTTTTAAGTTGAAACTGGTGAACACTTTTTAAGTTAAATCAGCTTAAAACTACAAGTAATTTTAACTTATTACAATACAAATGAGTTCATATAACTTGTGAGTTTAAATGACTTAAGTTGATTTAACTTAAAATCTTAGGGCAGCTGCTAAACTAAATTTTTTTAAGTTGAAACTGGTGAAAACTTTTTACAGTGTAGTTACTTGAAAAAGTAATCTGATTACATAACTCCTGTTACTTGTAATGTGCTAGTATTGGTCAAATTTACTGGTAAACTATTGAGTTCACTAATAATAGTTTAGAGTGATGTTTATTTTTATTATATTATCTACCAATTGTATTATTAATGTTTCAAACATGCATTAGTATTAGTACCGTGTCTGTGTGTGTGTGTGCACTTGTGACAGATGAGGAAACATCCAGAGACATGCTGCTCTCTCGGAGTGAAGTGCTCAAATCCTCATAAATATGAGCGATCTGGGATTTGATTGATATCGCGGCTAAAAGCTTTCCTGCTGCGCTGCCAAGACTCTAAATCTGAGGGCCATTTTCTTTGTGTCGGGTTTTACTTGCGGTGTTCGGTCCTTTCACTGCAACACTGTGGACATTCGGCTCCATTAGACAGAACAGAAACTAGTAGTTATACAGCCTCTACAAGATAAACAAGATGTATACAGGATTATGCTGCACTCAAAACGATATTGTATTTGAATTGCATATAAAATGTCCATGCACTTGTATTACACAGTAATGGCACCTAATGTGATGCTATCTATCAGTCATATATAAATGAAACCGTTCAGATTTCTGTAATCTGTTTTTTTGTTATTATTTACCCCATTAGATCCTATTGGAAGTGCTTTATTTATTACTATTATTATTAAGTTGGCTTGAGATGAGGATAAAACTGGGAAAAATCCCATAGACTTACATTGATGGAATGTTCAAATGATCAACACTATTCAAACTCCAACTATCAAAACTCCCACAATCCTTTGAGACTCAATCAAACTGCCCTTCTATCAACTATATTTATAATCCATTTAAACTCATTCAAACTAACTTGCTAATAATGCTAGAATCATGCTAGAAACATGCTAGTAACATGCTTATCATGCTAGAATCATGTTAACAACATGCTAGTAACATGCTAATCATGCTAACAACATGGTAGTAATATGCTATTCATGCCAGAAACATGTTAGTAACTTGCTAATCATACTAGCAGCTTGCTAATCATGTTAGAAACATGCTAGTAACATGCTAGAATCATGCTAACAACATGTTAGTAACATGCTAATCATGTTAACAACATGGTAGTAATATGCTATCCATGCCAGAAACATGTTAGTAACTTGCTAATCGTGCTAGAATCATGCTAGAAACATGCTAGAATCATGCTTATCATGCTAGAATCATGTTAACAACATGCTAGTAACATGCTAACCATGCTAACAACATGGTAGTAATATGCTATTCATGCCAGAAACATGTTAGTAACTTGCTAATCATGCTAGCAGCTTGCTAATCATGCTAGAAACATGCTAACAACATGCTAGTAACATGCTAATCATGCTAACAACATGGTAGTAATATGCTATTCATGCCAGAAACATGTTAGTAACTTGCTAATCATACTAGCAGCTTGCTAATCATGCTAGAAACATGCTAGTAAAATGCTATTCATGCTAACAACATGGTAGTAATATGCTATTCATGCCAGAAACATGTTAATAACTTGCTAATCATGCTAGCAGCTTGCTAATCATGCTAGAAACATGCTAGTAACATGCTAATCATGCTAACAACATGGTAGTAATATGCTATTCATGCCAGAAACATGTTAGTAACTTGCTAATCATGCTAGCATCTTGCTAATCATGCTAGAAACATGCTAGTAACATGAATAATGCTAACAACATGTTAATAACATGCTAATAATGCTAACAACATGGTAGTAATATGCTATTCATGCCAGAAACATGTTAGTAACTTGCTAATCATGCTAGCAGCTTGCTAATCATGCTAGAATCATGCTAACAACATACTAGTAACATGCTAATCATACTAACAACATGATAGTAATATGCTATTCATGCCAGAAATCAACTTAGTAACTTGTTAATCATGTTAAAAACATGTTAGCAACATGCTAGTAATTTCTTAATCTTGCTAAAACATACTAGCAACTTTCTAATCATGTTAGAAACATGCTAACAAAATACTAACCATGTTAGCAACATAGTAACATGCTATAAACACACTAACAACATGTTTATGTTAGCAACATGTTGGGTAACTTGCTAATAATGCTAAAAACTTCCTAGTAACACGCTAATCATGCAAGAAGCAGACTAGCAACATGCTAGTAGCTTACTAATCATGCTAGAAACATGCTAAAGACTTGCTAATAATCCTAACAACATGCTAGTTACTTGTTATTCATGTTAATAACATGTTAACAACATGCTATCTATCTATCTCTAACAGACTTTATTGCCTTCAAAATATTCAAACCTTAACATTTTAAAACTACTTTAACTTCAAACTATTTCAGACTGAAAACCATTAAATTTAAAACTTTAAAACTTTAAAACTTTTCAAACTTTCAGGTCCAGCTTTCTCAAGCCAACTTAAAAAAGACAAAGTTTGTCTTGACAAACTTTTTTATCTAGTTATTATTATTCTCCAAAATGAATTGCATTTGCGAGGGCCTAAACATGCTCGAAAACTCACAAAACTTTGCACACGCCCCAGAAGTGGAGAAAATTTACATTTGATATGGGTTTCAAAAGTGGGTGTGACAAAGTGGCTCGATAGCACCACCTTTACACGTTCAATGGTGTGCGCCTCGAGCTACGCTTAACGTACATGTATGAAAATTGGCACACATATGTAACACACCAATACCTACAAAAAAGTCTCTTGGAGCAAAATCCGAAACGCAACAGGAAGTCCATTGGTTTTAATTTTCTCAGCAAATTTTGTGTCATTTTTGCCATTTTCAGGCGTCATACTTGAACTCCTACTAGAGATTTATTCAGATCAACACAAAATTTGGTCAGTCTAATCTTAAGGCCTTTGTGACATTAAATTGTGAAGATCCAGAGTTTTTGTTGGAGGGCGTGTCCATGGTGGCCTGACAAATTTTGATGTTTCGCCATGAAACAGGAAGTTGCTATAACTCAGGCATACAATGTCTGATGTGTGATAACACTCCTGACCTGAAGACATCTACTTGGCCATATTCAGTTATAGTCATACAAAACTGTATAATTGAAATGCATAGGAATTTTATATGCAATTCAAATACGTAAATCTTAAATTAAGCCCTAAATGTGCATAACAAGTAGGAGCATTACTGCTTGTACCTGGATATATATAACAGGATTATACAGTTAATCTTGTAAACACGCTTCTCTTGAATATTTGAAATAATTAGCATGACAGTACACACTTAGCCAATCTTTATCACAAAATAAACCCCTTCAGTATGACAAAAGAGATCTTATGCTTTAAAATAATAATAGTATGACTCTGAAGTATCCCTTAAATACAAATATATTATCTCAAAAATACTGAAAGTGTTTTTAAGTCTGTTGTTTGTAGATTTATGTTGGTGAAAGGGCAGCTGGGTAATTCTATTCCTGCATTCGATGCTGTAGTTTATCCGCGGCTGCGGTGGAGGTCTTATCGCTTGTGTGTGTCCACACTCCTTATCTCTGAACGTGAACTGTTCCCATCAAATCTCAAGCGGCCCAGATCCGCTGCTGTATCCATAAACGACCCTTCACATCCTCGCATCACCCAGAGAGCAGAGCACAAGTCCTTCAGATAAAAGCTAAAGTCTCTCACAAGCGCTTTGCGCAGTACATCTGCAGGCCTGAGTGTGTCGAAGCCTTGAGGAGTAACACGTTATTTGGAACGGATTAGGGTGTGTGATATTGACAAAAAATGAGCTCGATAAGTGGATTATATTTTTCTGAGTGCTGGTATCTTGGCTTCTTATTCCTCATATTCCTTGCATTTGTGTGTTCATAGCACTGATTGACCTTAGATTGATTCCAGGGGCATTTTTGTCTTCATAAGGTTTATTTTTTATAAACTTGTTAAATGAGTGCATCATCTTTTATGTTTTTTTTACATTTTTACATTTTATCAGTTAACTAATTTAGAATAATAAGACTATTTTCTGTTACCAATCAAATTAAAACAAAATAGCAATGAAATGAAAAGTTATATTTTGAATATTTGAATATGAAATTATTATTTTTTTATTAAATACTTATTAAAATTATAAATAGAAATAGATGGCAAGTAAGTGAGTGTTTGAATCATTCAAACAACTGATGTATTATAATAATTAATAAACCATAATTATGAGAGAAAGTCATAATTATGGCAAAGTCAATATTTTCACATACTGAGTCATAATTATCAGATAAAGTCATAATTATGAGATAAAAAGTCAATATGATCACATACGAAGTCAAATTTATGAGATAACGTCATAATTATGAGATAATAAGTTAATATTATCACATACTGAGTCAAAATTATGAGATATAGTCATAATTATGAGATAAAAAGTCAATATTATCACATACTAAAACAAAATTATAAAGTCATAATTATGAGATAAAGTCATAATTATGAGATAAAAAGTCAATATTATCACATTCTAAGCCATAATTTTGAGTTTAAAAAGTCATAATTATGAGATATAAAGTTAATATTATCACATACAAAGTCAAAATTATGAGATAAAGTCATAATTATGGGATAAAAAGTCAATATTATCACATACAAAGTCAAATTTATGAGATAAAGTCATAATTATGAGATAAAAAAGTCAATATTACCACATACTAAGTCATAATTTTGAGATAAAAAGTAATTATGAGGAAAAATCATAATTATGAGATGAAGTCAATATTATCACATTTTAAGCCATAGTTTTGACATAAAAAAGTCATAATTATGAGATAAAAAGTTGATATTATCACATACAAAGTCAAAATTATGAGATAAAGTCATAATTATGGGATAAAAAGTCAATATTATCACATACAAAGTCAAATTTATGAGATAAAGTGATAATTATGAGATAAAAGTCAATATTATCACATTCTAAGCAATTATTTTGAGATAAAAAGTTAATATGAGATAAAAAGTCAATATAACCACATACTAAGTCATAAGTAATTATGAGAAAAAAAGTCATAATTATGAGATAAAAAGTTATTATTTCACATACTAAGTCTAAATTATGATATAAAGTCATAATTATAAGATAAAAGTCAATATTATCACATTCTAAGCCATGAATTTGACATAAAGGCCCGGTTTCACAGACAGGGTTTAGACTAAGCCAAGATTAGGTCAAAGTTCAATTAGGACATTTAAGCAATTTTCATAAACGTGGTTAGAATAAAAACATTACTGGTGTGCATCTTGAGACAAAACAAAGGCACTAATATATTTTAGCATCAACCAGTGCAATTTTATTTAATTTTATTTAGGACTAGGCTTAAGCCTTGTCTGTGAAACCGGGGGAAAAAGTCATAATAATGAGATAAAAGTCAATATTATCACATACTAAGCCATAGTTTTGAGATAAAAAAGTAATTATGAGGAAAAAGTCATAATTATGAGATACAAAAGTCATAATTATGAGATAAAAAGTCATAATTATAACAAATATTATAAAACGGTTAGTTCCATTCCTCAATTCTGATTGGTCAGCAGCTGTGTCGTATTCATGATACAGCACTGCTATGACCGCTTCACTCAATGGTTTTGTGTATCATTGAACCCCCTTAGCAACCACCCTTAGCAACGGAAACACAGCTGCAGCAGTTAGGGACTACTTTTTACAGCGGAAGGCAGTTAATGATTTTACTTTATGAAAACGTACAACTTAATATACATAAATTAATATATATTTTTGGTTTTAATATTTTTATTGCGTGGCAACCGTTTTATAAAAGCAATAAGGTACTTGAGGGCGTGCTGTATCGTTAATAAATCACGACCGAAGGGGTTGCAACGCCCTTCAGCCGTGATTTATTCACGATACAGCACGGCCTCTCGTACCTTATTGCTTAATTATCAATATTATCACATACTAAGTCAAAATTGAGATAAAGTCATAATTATGAGATAGTCAATATTATCACATACTAAGCCATAATTTTGAAATAAAAAAGTCATAATTATGAGATAAAAAGTCATAATTATGAGATAAAGTCAATATTATCACATACTAAGTCATAATTGAATTCCAGTCTAACTGCATTTTACTAGACTACATGATGCAGTGGAAGTGTGCACTGTCAAACAACTACCAAATTAAGAAAAAATAGGATTTTTAGCTGGATAACAATTGTGTGGATGTCTGTAAGTGTCAGTTTTGACATGTTTATTAATAGTAACTGTCCTAATTATAATATTTGACATGTGTATGTCAAAAACTGCGGTTGCCATGGTGAATTTCTACGAGTTAAACAGAGGTCGGAGGTTTAAAAACAAATGGTTGTGTGCTGCCGTAAATCCAGCTGTCAATCAAATGCACCAGCGGCGAATCACTTCTGTTAGTCTGTTATTAATTGCATCAATCAAACCACATCAAATGTTGAAAATATAGTTTTTAACAGACATAAAGACAGAAGTCATCAGTGTCTGATTAACTCCATTGTAATTTGTGCCCTGATTAGCTGTGTAGCAGAGCTCTTTCTGTCTAGCCCTGTAGGGGTCACAGTTTCAAACACTTTATCTTCATTACAAGACAATCAGAATTAACTAGGCATGAGGAAAATGACTAATTATCACCTGCTGACTTGCTCAGTGTCATTAATCCTCACTTTGATTTGGTGCTGCTGTTGTTCTGTTTTTAAATATGTATATATGTGCGAGGAAAAGCATTTTTTGTTCTCTGAAACATTTACTTTCATATTCCAAATACATAAGCTGTAGTTGCTAGTCAAGCTCTTATATTATGTTGTGGGCATTTTGATTTGTCAGAAATACCGGTTACTATTAAACTATTATAGTTTTTTGTACATTTTGTGACTTTGTGTCATTTAATGTCATAAAATGTCAATTATGAGATAAGTCAAATTAAGATGGATGAATATTATCACATACTGAGTCATTATGAGATCAAAAGTCAATATTATCAAATGCTAAGTCATAATTATTACGGTCAGTATTATAAAATATTAAGTAATAACTATGAGATAAAAAGTCATAATTAGTTCAGTTTTATCAAATACTAAGTAATAATTATGAGATAAAATTAATAATTATGACAGTCCATGTTATCACATACTAAATCATAATTAAGATAAACGTCATAATTACGAAATAAAAAGTCAATATTATGAGATAGTCAATTATGACAATCAATATTATCATATACTAAGCCATATATTTGAGATAAAAAATAATAACTGTGAGATAAAAAAGTCATAATTATGAGATAAAAAGTCAATATTATCACATACTAAGTCATAATTTTGAGATAAAAAAGTTATAATTATGAGATAAAAAGTAAATTATGACAAAGTCAATATTATCACATACTAAGACAAAATTATGAGATAAAGTGATAATTATGAGATAGTCAATATTATCACATACTAAGCCATATATTTGAGATAGAAAATAATAATCGTGAGATAAAAGTCATAATTATGAGATAAAAAGTAAATTATGACAGTCAATATTATCACATACTAAGACAAAATTATTAGAAGTCATTATGAGATAAAAAGTCAATATTATCACATACTAAGTCATATATTTGAGATAAAAAATAATAATCGTGAGATAAAAGTCATAATTATGAGATAAAAAGTAAATTATGACAGTCAATATTATCACATACTAAGACAAAATTATGAGAAGTCATTATGAGATAAAAAGTCAATATTATCACATACTAAGCCATAATTTTGAGATAAAAAAAGTAATAATTATGAGATAAAAAGTCAATATTATCACATACTAAGCCATGATTTTGAGATAAAAAAAGTAATACTTATGAGATTAAAAGTCATAATTATGAGATAGTCAAAATTATAAAAAGTAAAAGAGATAATATTATCACATACACATAAGTCATAATTGAGATAAAAGTCATAATTATGAGATAAAGTCAATTTTATAACAAAGTCGATATTATTACATACTAAGTCTTAATTTTGAGAAAAAAGTAATAACTATGAGATAAAAAAGTCATAATTATAACAGTCAATATTATCACATACTAAGTCATAATTATGAGATAAAAAGTTATGACATACTAAGGCATAATTATAATAAAGTACTAATTTACATAAAAAGTCTAAATGATTACATATTCAAAACGTTTATGACAAACTAAAGATTAAGAGATACTAAGTCATAATTATTAGATAAAAAATTCAGAATTGCAAAAGTCTAAATTATGACATACTAATTCATAATTATGAGATAAAATCAATAATTACAGCCATAATTATAAAGTAAGTCATATTTATGAGACAAAAGTCTCATAATTATGATTAAAAAGTCATAATTGACATAATATGTAATCATTTTTTTAAGTCATAATTATGAGACAGTGAAAATGATGACATACAATGACATAAAAATGTAAAATTATGATTATGAAATTATGAGATAAAAGTGTGACATATAAAGTCAAAATAAGATAATGTCATAATTGACTTTTTGTCATAATTGTGACTTTTTATCTCATAATTATGTCTTAGTATCTCATAATTTCAAAACAATTTTGATGTATTTTGCTATTTTCTCAACTACGCTCCGAGCGAATATACGCTTACATTTATGGATGTGGCAGACGCATTTATCCTAAGAAACTTAAGCTGCACTGAAGGTGTACTTAATGCATATTAATGCATAAGAGCGTCCCAAATCAGTCACTTACGCCGGGCTCCTTTCTGCTTAGGCTTTGTATCAGAGCTATTGTGTCCCTAAACTGTCTAAAGATTGGCCTTGAAAAGCCTTTTATTTTAAACATTAATCTTGATAGCAATCAATATTTTACAAGGTCTTGTGATGTGCCACTTATGATATTATCTACAGCATGTCCCTGCAAAATCAAACATGACTGCAGCTGTGAGATGGAGACCCGTGTCTGTATCGCAGGTGAGAGAGACAGCGGTGTGACGGAGGGGTGCAGGTGTGGGATTCCTCTGATGCAAACACACATCAGGTCATGTGACAGGTGGGCTGGCAGGCGGCCATACGAATACACAGACCGGGCTGATCGCTAACGCCGCAGGGGATTCACTGCACTTTTCATTCTTCAAAACGCCATTGAACAGCTTGATCTTACTTCTAGGAACAGTATAATGGAGAGAAGACGCTCCACTTGTCATACCATTCAGTATAGCAGCTATAGGAATTGGTGTTGTTTATTAATATTTTAAATAAGCTTTTTTTGTATTTTAATTTAATTATTGAATTTAAATATTCTTTATTAGATTTTTAGACTTTTATTTATTTTATTTTTAATAGGTAGATTTTTTTTTGTTTTTTTATAGTTTACTTTTTATTTAATACTTCAGCTTATTTTATTCAGTCATTTTGTTTTCTTTCTTTTTTTAAAAAAACTTTTTTTTTTTGCCAGATCATCTTTTTAATGTAAAAACACTGATTATTGCTATTGCTATTGTTACTAAATCAGTTTAAAAATACATATTAAATTGATTGAAAGTGACAGTAAAGACATTTATAATGTAACAAAAGATTTCAATTTCAAATAAATGTACATGTCATTTAAATAAATACTTTTTATTTACCGTGTATATATAGTTCATGATTTTTTTTAAATATTTGTATCTACTTTTGTGTTTAACATAAAAAAAACTGTCAAACAGCCCAATGACTATTGTTTTTAAAACATATCTATATAAAAGATAAATATTTTATCTTAAAAAGTTACAATAGTTCTTATTTTATTTTTTTAATTTGATTTAATTTACTATATATATATATATATATATATATATATATATATATATATATATATATATATATATATATATATATATATGTTCATTATTTATTTTAAATATATTTTTTATAATTTTTAATATTTTTTTTACAGAAGGCAGTAGTTTTCATTTCAACATATATAGAAAATTATTGTTATAAATTGTAATAATATATTTTAATTGCATAAATGCAGCTTGGTAAGCAAAGGACACTGATTAAAATGTATGATATTTAAAGGTAAAAAAAAGAAAAAAGTAAGAAATATTAAAAAAAGGTAAAACAATAATAATTTATTTAAAAAAATATTTGTACACAAAATATAATTTATATTATATAAAATTACATTTGTCGTAAACAATATTTTGAACTAAAATGAAAATCCTTTATTTTACAAACAAAAAAGCACTGGCTATTGCTTTTTCAAAACAAGTCTAAATATTTTATCTTATTTTTTGTAATATTTTGTTAATATTTTATTTAAAACATTTTTCAAATCATCTGCCTTTAAGACTATTGTTTTTTTTTTTAAGTTTTAAAGTCTACTTAAAAGATAAATATTTTATCTTTAGAAGAAAATATTTGTGCATTTTATTTATTTTTTCTACTTTTTTTACTTTTTACATTATATAGAATATTTTTATTTTTGTTCAATGTATTTTTTTATATTGATGTTTTTATTTTATTTTTTTTTTACATTTTTACATTTTATATATTTAAATGTATTATATAGTTTCTTCAAATTATTTTTATTTTAATGATTTATTTTAAATGTTTTTTAATTTTATAAAAAAAATATTATCTACTTTTATGTTTAATAGAAAAAAACTGTCAAATAAAAGCCTAATGAAGTTAAAATATTGTTTATTTTATTTTAATATTTGATTTATTTTTTTATTTTATTTACCATCTTCTTATGTTTTAAATATATTATTTATTTATTTTTTTTTATCTTTTTTTTTTTTTACAGAAGGCAGTAGTTTTCATTTCAACATTTTGAAATAGAAAACTATTGTTATAAATTGTAATAATATATTTTAATTGCATAAATGCCGCCTTGGTAAGATTAGAATGACATTATCAGGACTGACTTGCCTTTAAGGGACTTTTATTTTGCTCCCCTCCTACATTTTGCCATATAGAGGCACTCTTCAATGTCAGTTCCCAGTGGATCAAATGAAGTCTGGGCCTTGACTTTTCTCTTTTTGAATAGTCAGTTTGGCTTATGTGAGATTGCATTGAGTTATTTAGGTCATTTGGTTTGTTTCTCACAGTCCAGATGAAGCTCGAGAAAGCCGAAACCCAACATCATTAGAGATGTCTCACTTCTGGGTGTCATTTAACAGGTTTTATTTCACACTATTGCTGAGTCTTGCCGCGGTATTTCATCACGCTGGCGTTAATGCTGACTCTGTACGTTTCGGAGGTGGTCCGGCTCGCTTTCCAAATGTCATGTGCTAACTAACCCAAAACAAATGTGTTAAATGTGTTCAGCGACTCACGGAATGATTACGGTCTCCTTCACCAGCTGTCGACTCCTCCTAATTACAGCTCTGACATCAATGACAGCAGATCTTAGAAAGTGTAGCGCAGGAAATTGCACAAATACAGAACGGGAGGTGGAGCTGCTTTTCTGGATGGATGAACGTCTGCTTATGTGTTACTGATGTAATTCCTGTGGGCTGGAGCGAGCGATCCAGTGAGCGCCGTGTAAACACTACTTTATATTAGTTACATCACGCTAGTTACTCTTCCATGTGCTTGTCTGATAACCAAACAAATTTGAATTGAACCCTAGTCACATTTTAAGTGCATTATGCAACCTTAAAGAATGTAAATGTAACACGTATAAAATTGCAAAGAACAGCCATCTCATGTGAGACGACCAAGAAACAGTGGTTGTAGCTTTTTTAAAATTAAGGTATTTTGAAGGTTTAAAACACATCTGAATATATATTAAAAAAAATAAGTAATAATTTATTTAAAAATATTTTTACAACAAATATAATTTTTCTTACATCAAATTTAATTTGTTGTAAACAGCATTTTAAAGTAAAATGATTCAAGTATTTTTCAAAATTTGTTTTCAAGAAAGGTTTTTAAAATTAGTCTAAATGTTTATCTTTATTATATAAAATGTTTTATTTTTATATTTTTTATAATTTTCATTTACTTATTTTTTATAAACAATTTTCAAAATATCTACTTTTGTTTAACAGACATAAAACAAATCAAAATATTTGTCAAATATTTTTCAATAATTAAATATTTTGTTTTCAAAATATTTTTGCAACAAATATAATTTATCTTACATAGAACTGTGTTTGTTGTTTACAATATTTTAAAATAAAATGACAATATTTATTTTACATACATTTTTCAAAAAAATATTTTAAATGTTTTTTTGTTTTTTTATAATTGTTGTTTTTTTATAATTTCCATTTTCATTTTGTTTTTTATTTTACGAAAAAAAAATCTATTTTTGTTAAACAGAAACTGACAAAATGACAATTTTTTTTTTTTTTACTTATCTATATAAAAGAATATAAAAGAAAAATAAAATATGTGTATATATATATATATATATATATATATATATATATATATATTAGGGCTGTCAATCGATTACATTTTTTAATCACGATTAATAGCATGGTTGTCATGAGTTAACTCGCGATTAATCACACATTTTTTATCTGTTCTAAATGTACCTTAAATTAATATTTTTAAAAGTTTTTAATACTCTAATCAACATTGGCTTGGACAAATATGGATGCTTTAAGCAAATATGTGTTTATTATTAGTGAAACCATACTCGACATAGAGCATGAAGACTAACTTGTTTCAAATGTCATAGATGTTTCTCAAATAACTTGTTCATGTCTATTCGACACATGGAGAAAAAAGAACATATAAACACCAGGTTCCCATTACTTCTCTTTCTTTGCACTGAGCAATTTACTTCCACAAGCCTGTTTACATTATTTGCAGCACAGAGCGGCTCACTTCTTCTGAACATGCAATATGTACATTTATTATTACATTTGTTTGCCTCTAGGTGCCCACATACTGTCATTTGATGCAGCCAAGTTCTCAACAAAACTGTTTCCATTGTTTTGATGAAGTATTTTTGTTATCAGACAACCAAAGTGATATGAAATAATAACTGAAAAGAATCCTGAATTATGATCATGATTCAATCGCTGAAAAGAATAATTTACAGGCATCTGGACATAAGTCACTATTCCCTGCATTATTATCGTTGTTTTAACTTCCTGTTTGAATGCCTTCAGGATCCTTTGACTTTTTAGGAGTTTACCCGTTTAAAGTTATGTGATCGAAAAACCTGCTGCTTTTATTTTTTTAAGGTGTTGTTTTCATTATAATGTACTGATTCGAGAGCCTGGTCTCATGAAAATGCGCACTAGCACGATTTTCTGTTTCTATTTGGCGTGCTATTAATAAGCTGAAATTAACTTTGGCGTGCATATGATATGCAATTAAGCATGTGTTTGACGTGCATTTAATACACCGTTTTCGCTTGCATACTCGCATTTGGCTTTACGCATCAACCCCACAGCACCAATCCTAACGTAGACCGACTCCGCTTGCATTCATTAAATATGGCAGAAGTGCCGGTACGCAAGTATGCAAAAGGATAAAATACAGACGTGCCTGCGTACCGGTGTTGTGCCCATTTCAAGCACTGGAAGCAACATAATATCTGGTCTAACTGAAAGCGCTGCTCCACTGCCGCTCGCTGAACAGAGCAGACGCAGATATACTGTAAAGAGAGGGAGGTGCGCGCGCATTGGGAGACCTCGCGCTCATTCGGCAAAACCGGAGAGCCTCAGAAACTATATTAGGTTTGTCCAATTATGTGTTTATGTATTGTTGCTAGACACTTTGCCCAAAGACAAATAGAAGATAAAGATTTTTTTATTTTTTAAAAAGTAAAAATATATATATATTTTTTTACTTTTTTATTGTAATATTTTATTTACTTTTTATTTACTATATATATATATATATATAATTATTTTAAATATTTTTTAAATATTTTATAATTTTTTGTTTGTTTTTAATTTTATAAAATTTTATAATTTTATATTTAACAAAAGGAAAAAACTGTCAAAAAGCCCAAAGACAAATAGAAGATAAATACTTTTTATTTTTTTTTAAAGTTAAAATATTTTTTTATTTTTTTTATTTTTTTTTATTTTTTTTTATTGTTATATTTTATTTACTTTTTATTTACTATATATATAATGTACATTATTTTAAATATTTTTTAAATATTTTATAATTTTTTGTTTGTTTTTAATTTTATAAAATTTTATAATTTTTTATTTAACAAAAGGAAAAAACTGTCAAAAAGCCCAAAGACAAATAGAAGATAAAGATTTTTTTATTTTTTAAAAAGTTAAAATATTTTTTATTTTATTTATTTTTTTACTTTTTTATTGTAATATTTTATTTACTTTTTATTTACTATATATATATATATAATGTACATTATTTTTTTTATATTTTATAATTTTTTGTTTGTTTTTAATTTTATAAAATTTTATAATTTTTTATTTAACAAAAGGAAAAAACTGTCAAAAATGATAGAAGTTAAAATATTAATTTAATTTAATAATTGTTTTTACATTTTATTTAAATATTTGAATTACTTTAGATTTATCCTCTATATATCTATATCTATATATCTATATATCTATCTATATATATCTATATATATATATATATATGTATATGTATATATATATATATATATATATATATATATATATATATATATGTGTGTGTGTGTGTGTGTGTGTGTGTGTATAAATGTTTTTTTAATATTTGATATGTAATTGATATTTGTATTTTAACATGTATGTGTGTGTATATATATATTTATATAATATAAATATAATATTTTCATCATTTTAAAAACATTTTTCCTTAGTGTTTCACAGAAGAAGAGCAACAGCTGAATGTAAATCATGACACAATGTTCATTTTTATGTGAAATAATCCTCTAAAATGTGTCGTGCAGTGAAAGGGTTGACAGAGTTTCCTTCAATTATGTGTGCTAGTTTAGTATGGCAGTAATTGACCTGAAAACAGAGCGCAGAAGACAGTAGTTTATGCTAATATCCGCTCGCAGCACATTATCAAACTCATTGTGACACATTTTAAAATGCAGAACATGAAATTAATCTTGTAGCTGAAAGCATTTGCATTCGGTCCTTGATTTTCCATTTTTTTATTATTGTACATATTTCCCTCATGTTTTAAACCAGCGGATGAATCCAGATCACTTTCAGTGGCACAGATGTTGCTCATTAAGCCAACTTACTGAAATGCTATTTAAACTTAATATTCTTCTTCTTCTTCTGAGACTAAAATAATCAACTCTAACTCCTCCTCGAGCTTTAACTCTACAAACTCCAAACTCAGCCCAGATCTTCAGACTGATCTGACTGAGTGTGCTCTATCTTTTCTAGCTGATCGGACTTACGGTTTTCCTAGAAATGCCGATTAAAACTGGGAAAAATCCCATAGACTTACATTGACAGAATGTTCAAATGAGCCAAGACTTTCAAACTCCAACTGTCAAAACTCCCAGAATCCCTTGAGACTCAGTCAAACTGCCCTTCTATGTGCTATATTTCTAATCCAATCAAACTCATTCAAACTAACTTGCTAATCATGCTAACAACATGCTAGTAACTTAATGGTGCTAAAAACTTGCTAGTATCTTGTTAATCATGCTAGTAACATGCTACTCATGCAGGAAACATGCTAATAAATTGCTAATCATGCTAGCAAAAAGCTAGTAACTGATTAATCATGCTAACAACATGTTGGTAACATGCTAATCGTGATAAAATGCTAGCAGTATGCTTTAAACATAATTATGGTAACATCTTAGCAACATGCTGATCATGATAAAATCATGCTAGCAATATGCTAGTTACATGCTAATAATGCTAGCAACATGTTAGTAACTTGCAAATGATGCTAAAACATGCTCGCAACATGCTAATAACATGTTAATCGTGATGAAATCATGCTAGCAACATGCTATAAACATGCTAATTATGGTAACCTTAGCAACATGCTGATCATGATAAAACATGCTAGTTACATGCTAATCATGCTAGCAACATGTTAGTAAACTTACAAATTATGCTTAAACATGCTAGCAACAAGCTAGTAACATGTTAATCATGCTAGAATCATGTTCCCAACATGCTAGTAACATGATAATTGTGCTAGCAACATGCTAGTAACTGACTAATCATGCTAGCAACATGCTAGTAACATGTTAATCATGCTAGCAACATGCTTATAACAAGGTAATCGTGATAAACCCATGCTAGCAACATGGAAGTAACATGGTAATCATGTTGGAATCATGCTACCAACATGCTAGTAACATGTTAGTAACTGACTAATCATGGTAACAACATGCTAGTAACATGCTAATTGTGATAAAACCATGCTACCAACAAGCTAACTATGGTAACAATGTCAGCAACATGCTGATCATGATAAAATCATGCTAGCAACATGCTAGTAACATGCTAATCATGCTAGCAACATGCTAGTAACTTGCAAATGATGCTTAAAACATGCTAACAACGTTAATAACATATTATTAGCATATTAGCTTATTATCTATTCAATTTATTAATCTAACATGCTAATCATGATCAAATCATGCTAGCAACATTCTAGTAACATGCTAATCATGTTAGAAACATGCTAGCAACAAGCTAGTAACATGCTAATCATGTTAGAAACATGTTAACAACAAGCTAATAACATGTTAATCGTGATAAAATCATATTAGCAACATGCTAGTAACTTGCATATGATGATAACAATATGTTAGTGACATGTAGAATGCCAGTAACATGCTAATCATGCTAGAAATGTGTTAAAAATGCAGGTAACATGCTAATCATTCTAGCAACATGCTAGTAACTTGTTAATCATGTTAACAACATGCTAGTAACTTCCGTATCATGGTAGCAACATGCTAATCATGCTAGAAATGTGCTAAAAAATGTTAGTAACTTGCTGATCATGCTATCAACATGCTAGTAACGTGTTAATCATCCAGACAACATGCTAGTAACATGTTAATCATCCGGACAACATGCTAGTAACTTACTAATCATGTTAGTAAGATGCTAGTAACATGCTAATCATGCTAGAAATGTGCTAACAACAGGCTAATAACATGTTAATCATGCTGTAAACATGCTAGCAGCATGCTAGTCATGTGAAAAACATGGTCCGGCTTCCTCAAGCCAACTTAAAGTTTGTCTCTAGAAACATTTTTATCTAGTTTAAAGTGTTGCTCTTCTTCCTTTAATTGCAGAATGGGCTGCAAATACTAACATTGTGAGTCATTGGATTGCTCTGAGGTCGCAGGTTCTCCTTCCTGTCACCCTGTGGTCAGCCATTCTCAGGTTTTAATCGGGATAGTCTGGTGCGAGGGCACTCTGGGTCTTATCCTGACTCACTAAACACCAAGCGCACAGTCCTGCGTGTCGCTGATTACAGCTGAAGGCTCTCAGTGACGCGTATGAGTCACAATGCAGGACAGCCTTTCCTGCTGCTGCTGTTGATGTACTGTTAAAACCTACTGAGTGTTCTACCTAGGCAGCATTTGAAAAGATCATCCATGCTCTCCAAGGCTGCTTCCAAAGGTTAGCAGCATTATGTTAAGATGTCAAAATCTAAGGCAGCACTGCATGCAATCCCAGAAGTGAGAATCACAGAATCTATCTATCTATCTATCTATCTATCTATCTATCTATCTATCTATCTATCTATCTATCTATCTATCTATCTATCTATCTATCTATCTATCTATCTATCTATCTATCTATCGTTCTATCGTTCTATCGTTCTATCTATCGTTCTATCTATCTATCGTTCTATCTATCGTTCTTATCCATCTATTGTTATTTTCATTCATCCATTATTCTTTGTAATTATCCAACCATTATTTTTTTTAAATCTATCCATCCATCCATCCATCCATCCATCTGTCCATTTATCACTCTATTTATCTATCCATCCTTCTTTCCATTGTTTTTCCATCCATTCATTATTCTTTCTTTTTGTCCATCCATCTATCTATTGTTTTTTCCATGCATCCATCCATCCATCACTCTATTTATCTATCTATCCATCTGTCCATTTATTGTTCATTCCATCCATTCATTATTCTTTGTATTTGTCCATTCATTTGTCTATTGTATTTCCATCCATCCATCCATCCATTTATTTTATTGATCTACTCATTCTATGCATCATTCTTTCTATTTATCCATCCATCTGCCTATTGTTTTTTCCAGATGTTCTGTCAGTCATCAGATAGAATGATAGACTGACAGAATAAAAGAACGATGGATGGATGGATGGATCAACATAAGGATGGATGGATGAAAGAACAATAGATAGATGGATGGATGGATAGATACAAAGAATGATGGATGGATGAACATTAATAAACTGAAAGATGATTGCTAGATAGATGGATAAATGGATAGATACATAAATAGAAAGAGTAATGGGTGGATGGATGGAAAAATGGATGTTTAGATAAATGGAAAGAATGATGGTTCAAAGGATGGATGAACAGATTAACAAATAGAAAGATGATGGAAAAAACAATAGGTGGATGGATTAATAGAAAGGATAATGGCTAGAAAGAATAGATGGATGGACAGATAGATAAAAAAGTGATGGGTGGATTAATGGATGGATAAATGGATAAAAAAGAGTGATGGACATCCATCTATTGTTTTTCTATCCATCTGTCCATCTATCTGTCCATCCATCTAATTTATCTATCTATCCATCCATAATCTTTCTATTTATAAATCTGTTCATTCATCTATTCTTCTTTGTATTTATCTATCATCCATCCATCCGTCTATCTGTTGTTTGTTCCATCCATCGTCCATTTCTTTCATCCATCCATCCATCCATCTATCCATCTGCTTTTTCATGCTTCCATCCATCAGCCTTTTTATTTATCCATCCGTCAATCACTCTTTTATCTATCTATCAATCCATCCATCCATCACTTTTTTATTTGTCTATCCATCATCCATCTATTGTTCTTTCTGTCCATCCATGCCTTTATTTTATTTATCCATCCATCCATCCATTCATCTATCCATCTGCTTTTTCATCTATCCATCCATCCATCCATCCATCAGCCTTTTTATTTATCTATCCATCCATCACTCTTTATTTTATCTCTCAATCTATCCATTCATCATCCATCTCTCATTTTATTTATTTATCCATCCGTCAATCACTCTTTTATCTATCAATCCATCCATCTATCATTTTTTGTATTTATCTATCCATCATCCATCTATTGTTCTTTCTGTCGATCCATCCCTTTATATTATCTATCTATCCATCCATCTATTGTTCTTATTTCATTGTTTCTATTTATCCATTTATTTATCTATTGCATTTCCATCCAATATCCATCACTCTATTTATCTATGCATCCATCCATCAACTGTCATATTTATTAATCTTTTCATCCATCTATGCTTATTTGTATCTAGCCATCGATTCATCCATTTATTGTTCTTTCCATCCATTCATTTCTTTTATCCATCCATACATACATCTATTGTTTTTTCCATCCATCCATCATACTTTATCTATAAATCCATTCATCCATCCATCATCACTTTTTTATCTCTGTCCATCCATCCATCCCTTTATTTTATCTGTCTATCAATCCATCTATTGTCCTTTCAACCATCATTCTATTTATCCATCATCCATCTATTGTTTTTTTCATCCATCCGTCTATCACTTTTTATTTATATCCATCCGTTCATCACTTTCTCCTATCAATGGATGCATTCATTCATTCATCCATCCATCAATCACTTTTTTATCTGTCCATCCATCCCTTTCTTTGATCTATCCATACAGCCATCAATTGTCCATCCATCCATCTTTCCAGCCATCATCCTTTAAAATTATCCATCCACCTATCTATTGTTCTTTCCATCCATCCATCTATCATTCGTTCCATTTATCCATCAACTATCCACTCTTTCATTTATCTAACAATCCATTCATTCATCTATTGTTCTGTCCATCCATCTATCCCTTTCTTTTATCCTTCTATCATTCATCAATTGTTCTTTCCATCCATACATACATCTTTCATTCTTTATATTTATCCATTCATTCATCTATTGTTTTTCCATCCATCTATCCACCCATTACTCTTTCTAATAAACTATCCATCCATCCATTGTTCTTTCATTCTGTCAGTCTATCGTTCTATCTGTTTATCTTTCTATATTTGTATTTATTCCATGGTCTGTCTGAAAATTGGATTCTGATTGGCTGGCAGGTGTGCAGTAAAACCTTTTAATGCACAGGTAGTTTAATCACCGTTCTATATTAATGTGCTGCTTTAATTGATGCACTATTTTATTAATAAAATAGCCTAGATACTAGGTGGTAAAGTAGTTAATTGGTGGTAGAAGTAATTAATTGTTGCTAGAGAGAGACACGGCACAAAGGTAATCTCTCATCTAATCTGCCATTTCTCTAATTTGATATTTAATTGAAATAAATGCTATGATTCATTAAAATAAATATGATTTTACTGCACTATTTCATCTCTGTGTCTAATTTGAAGCGGGCAGAATCCTGGACTGCCACATGCCACAACTGACCAAAATGACAACAAAAATATGAATTGCAGTTCTCAGTTCAAACTCCATTCAGATGCAGTCATTCTGGCGTCTAAACCCAGTTCTGATTAATGTGTTGTGTTGACCATTGTGAAATGTGTTCTGCTCGTTCATATGTTAACTCGAGTCAAACACTAACAACAGAGCTGTTTTTAGCCAACAGAGTGAGAATATAAAAGGCATTCAAATGTGTTACACAAACACTATTGTTATGTTTAGCATGTAGTTAAATCCAATAATGGAGGGATGCAGAGGTGGAGAAGCAGAATTATACAGAAAATATAATGCTTGCCATTGCAAACGCCACTTACACACACTCTTTGCGCACACACTCTGCAGTCCAGTCCTGTTAGTTTGGCAGATTCTCTCTGCAAGTGGAAGTGTGTGTGGGTAGGTGTGTGTGTGTGTGTGTGTGGACAGCATATCTCGTCTGCTGGAGAGAGCTCACGTATAAATGAGACGAAGGAACGGCTCGCTGTCACCGCCAGACTCAACCAATTCAATTCACTGCGATAAGACGGAGAAACTGGCAGGCCAGAGTGGCTCCTTCTTCCAGAGTATCTCGTTAGTTTTACAACACGTTGATGGAAAAGCTTCAAGGAGAGCCGTGGTGTGCATGTCCTCAGAAGAGTAAAAATAGCCTTGATAATTTGTCCCGAAACAGCGAGTCCTTTGGCGCACACAGCCTCTCGGTGCTTCACCGCGTGTCAGGCTGAAGTCAGCAGTCGTTCTGTACATCGCTAAATCAGCAGCGCGTATGAACAGGTTGAACTAGTCTGCTAGTTGGTGAGGTAATGAGCTGCCAGCCAAACTGCTGTAGGTTCATCTCAACCACACTGAACAGTCCAGCCTAAACCAGCTGTTGATGGAACTCGTTTTAGACGTCTGTCACAGGTCATCCGATCACAAGTGTTTACCTGAGACATGGTTATTGTTTAATTTAGTTTAGTTTCAGTCACCATAATCTTAACCTACATCACTCACTGTATATGTTAATATCGTGTGCAAACAGTGGCTTGCATGGTTTCTAACTGGTTGAAGCTGGTCATTAGCTGGTCTGGACTGGTTTAGGTGGTTGATAAGCTTGTGTCATCCAAGTTGAGCTTGTTAAGCTAGTTTTAAAGGAACTGTATGTAAGAAATTTATTTCAGTTAATCATAAAATGGCCCTGACATGTCACTAGACATTAAGAAATCATGTTCATTTCAAATACTTATATCACTGACAACAGTGGTCCGGCCAGGATATTGTCATTTAAAAGTGAAAGTTGCAGCCCTCAACTGATGTTGATGGTGTCATGTTGTGTTTTGGTCTGAGGCTCCACCCTCCAGCTATCTACCAATCACGAAGACAGTAGAGTTTCGTCATCCGGGTTGCCAGCTCTGTTACAGCTGCAGCTATGAACGCGTTGGATAAAACATGTATAACGTTACGAAACCTAAAAGACCTCGTTATGAATCCGAAATACGTCGTGACAAAGTCCGAAATAAAACAAGGATTTGAATAGGAGATGCCTTTGAAAGGTGGAGACGGCTGAAAACAGAGAAGAAAACACCGTTCTACAGTATTTTGAAAGTGATTGCAGTACCAGTTTTGGCCACAATCCTACATACGGTAACTTTAAAATTAAAAACGTGATCGACCAGCTTGTGTTAGCAAGTAGTATACTACTGTATACTACGCTATAATGTATAATATTTTAATATTTTAATATTATAATATTTTACTATACTATACTACTGTATACTACCTTTGGAGGGCAGTATAGTATCGTATAGTATGGTATAATATAGCGTAGTATAATATAGCATAGCATAGTATAAAGTAGTATAGTATAGTATAATATGGTATATTATAGCGTAGTTAAACTTTTCAGTAGGATAGTATAGTATAGTATAATATGGTATATTATAGCGCAGTTTTCAGTAGTATAGTATAGTATAATATGGTATATTATAGCGTAGTTAAACTTTTCAGTAGGATAGTATAGTATAGTATAATATGGTATATTATAGCGCAGTTTTCAGTAGTATAGTATAGTATAATATGGTATATTATACTATACTATACTATACTACTATATACTACACTATAATATACCATATTATACTATACTATACTACTGAAAACTGCGCTATAATATACCATATTATACTATACTATACTACTGTATACTATGCTATACTATTTTATACTACGCTATATTATACCATACTATACGATACTATACTGCCCTCCAAAGGCAAAGTGCAGTAACTACGCGAACACTAAAACTGAGAAAAATGCCTTCAAAGTTTTTACAACAGCTAGTCAAATATGTTGACACTCTTGTTTCTCTGAAACGTTTCTCTGAAACAAAACTTTTACAATTTTGATCAAATGTGTAGTTACTGCGCTTTGCCTTTGGAGGGCAGTATACTACTGTATACTACGCTATAATGTACCATACTATACTATACTATGCTATATTATACTACGCTATATTATGTCATATTATACTATACTATACTACTGTATACTATGCTATACTATACTACACTATATTATACCATACTATACTATAACTATACTATACCATATTATACTATGGTATTTTGAAATTCCATTTTAACTTTAAAGATTTAGTGTTTTAGATTTAGATTTAGATTTGATTTGATACTATACTATGCTATGCTATACTATACTATTGTTATATTATATAATATAATAATATTTTGAAATAGATTTTGTTGTTTTTATTTTCTGTTTTCATTGTAACTTTAAAGTTTTAGTATTTTTTTTTCTTGATTTGATACTATACTATACTCTTGTATACTATGCTATACCATACCACACTATAACTACACTACATCATATCATATTATACTATGGTATACTATGCTGTGCTGTACTGTACTATACAATAGTTATATTATATTTAACAATATTTTGAAATTGTTTTTTGTTTTTTATTTTCCATTTTCATTTTAACTTTAAAGTTTAAGCATTTTTTGTTATTTTTATTTTATTTTAATAAGAAAAAATTATATTGTTTTTTAAATGGTTCAATACTTTACATTTTTTATGTTTTATTATTGTTATTTACAGGGCTGTGTTTTCCAAAAGCATTGTAAGCTTAAGTCCATCATAGCTCCATTGGTTTAAATGGGTCTACGATGTACTTGCGCTTACAATGCTTTTGGGAAATGCAGCCCAGCTTGTTTTAGAGATGATATTAGGATAATATTTGAAAAATATAATTTTTATATATATATTTTCGGTTTTCATTTTAATTTAAGTAATATTAAGTTTTAGTAATTTTGTTGCGTTTTTGTAATTTATTATTGTTAAAATTATTTTATAGTTTTTATTCAGTTGTATTTCAGTACATTTTAATGTATGAGCATGAGTCGATCGAACTGAAATCAAATCTTTAGGATTTTTCGTTTTTTCAGTTAACATTTATTTCATGTAACTTTTTTTGTCTAAATGGTTTTAATTGACTATAATTCCCTTGTTCAGCCTTATTTTACTCATGTTTTATTCTTTTATGTGCAGCAAATGTTTAGTTGTACATCATAATTTTCTGATGAAGAGTCGTGAAACCTTTATAAAACCGTCTGCAGCGGAGGATATGAGCGCTGAGATCTTTTTATTGTGAATTTCCAGCATCATGTTGAGGTCACACAGGGTTTATGTGTTTTTGTCGTGCTATTTTGGCCTGTTGTTGAGGTTTTAAGAGTTGTATTTTCCAGAGCGCGTCTGATTGCATCTGGAGCACCAGTTATCACTGCAGGATGCTGTCGTTTTTTTCTTCCTCTACGCTGCGGGTGCTTTTAAATGGATGTGATGTTATTTTCATTTTGTTTCCAGAAGCCTCCGTTCCGTCGCTCTGACGTTCGGCTAACTCTGCTGTTGCTATCATTAGCATCGGGCTAACGCCGCGGGCGTCCTGACTCAGTTCAATCTGCCGTTCGGGGCCCGGAGCCAGTCAGATTCCTCATCAAAACACTGCAGGATGCCAACTAAAGACAGATCACAACAGACGGGGGCGCCTCCTTTCTGCTTTGTGTGAGATTAACTCAGTCCTGCTTCTCCAAGTGGCCGTGTTAACAGTGGCTACATTACAGCTTGCCAGAAATCAGGCGACGGTTTCTGGGAAGATGCATTGCAGGTCGCTTGATGTATAATACACCTGCTTTGGACTGGAAGAGACTGCACCGAGGCAAATTAAACTGGCAAAGGGGCATGATATTATGCAAGTTCAGAGAGATTACATCATGATTGAACTGGATTGTGTTTGGATCACATGTAGGGTCTTATAGATGATGGATGGAGTCTTTTCTGCTCACCAAGGCTGCATTTATTTGATTAAAAATACAGTAATATTGTAAAATATTATTGCAATTTTAAAAAAAAAAATGTTTTCTCGTTAAATATATTTTACATTTGTAATTTATTT
>NC_133374.1:804135-877014 GCF_049309525.1 Garra rufa
CATCTTTTCACACTGAGGACAACTGAGGGACTCATATGCAACTATTACAGAAGGTTCAAACACTCACTGATGCTCCAGAAGGAAAAACAATGCATTAAAAGCCATGGTGAAAACTTTTGAACAGGTATATCTTCCTTATTTTGCCTGAATGTCTTGTTTTTCATTTAGTACTCTTCAGAGGCTACAGAAGAGAACTTACATATTCACCAGAAGACAAAATAAGTTAAATTGACCCTGATCCTCAAATTCCAAAAGTTTTCAGCCCCAGCTCTTAATGCATTGTTTTTCCTTTTGGAGCATCAGTGAGTGTTTGAACCTTTTGTTATAGTTGCATATGAGTGTGAAAAGATGCATCTCAAAATCATACAATCATTGTTGGAAAGGCTTCGAATACACAAAAATGCTGGAAAACCAAATTCAACTATTATTTTCTATATGTAAATATCTTTTATGTGCATTTTGTACGATTCCTCTTATTTTGGTAAAACAATTAACATTTTGCTGATTCTGAAAGGGGGATGTAACCTTTTGACCTCAACTATTATGTTAGACATGCTGCATTGGGCTGAATGTAAAGGTTATTGCAAACGACAAAACAACAACAAAATATAGGTTAGATTGTGAAACTAACAGGCAGCATCTGCTAGTAATTAAAGTCATATCTGCTTTACAAAAAAGCCATTAGAGTAAATAAAGAGGGAATAAAGCGAGCCAAACAAACACTTGACAAACATCACTGGAATGATTTATTTAGAGGCTCGTTACAACACACTGTAATTAGCTGAAACCAGCAATTAGTGCTATTTGAACTGTTTAGAACAAAGAGAGACTGATGACTGAAGTCATTAACTAAGAATCTCAAACTTGCGACATTCAGCCGCGCAAATGCAAGAAGAGAAATTACTGTAAACATTTTAAGATCAACTTGAGTATCTGTTTACTTTCCTAACAGCTAATTTCCATTGTGAATGATTCATCAGTGTACTTCATTCCATAGAAGAAAAAGTGTATCTTTTAATAACTTAGAACAAAGTGTTGGAAATTGCAAATATTGCTTATGCAAAAAATTCATAAGCTGGCTTCCAAATCAGATCTGAAAAAAAAAGTTAAATTTAATGTTGACTAATAGATAAGTATCTCAAGCTTGATGATTTGTGACCCTGGACCACAAAACCAGTCAGATGTATAGATGATATGAAAGCTCAATAAATAAGCATTCTATTGATATATGGTTTGTTAGGATAGGACAATATTTGGCCGTGATACATCTATTTGAAAATCTAGAATCTGAGGGTGCAAAAAAAAATCTAAATACTGAGAAAATCACCTTTAAAGTTCTCCAAACTAAGTTCTTAATAATGCATATTACTAATCAAAACTTACATTTTGATATATTTATAGTAGGGATTTTACAAAGAATCTTCATGGAACATGATCTTTACTTAATTTCCTAATGATTTTTGGCATAAAAGAAAAATCAATAATTTTGACCCATACAATGTATTGTTGGCTATTGCTACAAATATACCCCAGCGACTTAAGACTGGTTTTGTGGTCCAGGGTCACATTTGTAAACAAGCTGTTTTTCCATTTTTGTTTCAGTAGATCTTCGAATGGGAATATTTGAATCAAATGTTATTTCAAAGGAGAATTAAACATGCTGTTTTGCATGACATGACTCTCTGGTGTGGTGCATGTAGTGCTGATAACAGCTGTTTGACACGTATAATCACACGCTCACAGATCCTGACGGCAAGCTCAGCGGGGCATCTTCATGGGTGCAGTTACACCGGTAATCGTATGATCACACGAGCATTCAGAGATCTACAAACACTTCAATCTGTGAACAATAAACACATCAGAGCCGACAAACCATCGCTTACAGCAGCTACAGAAATGAGCCACGCCGCAGGAGACGAATATCAGCGAATAATGATTTAGATTTGAGCCGGTTTCTCACACAAACACTTGCAAGTACTGCTGTTATGGTGCTTTTTGTACTTTTTGGAGTTTAAAATTACTAAGTAAGGTTTTGAATGACATAATTGATATTTTTTCTTACTTGAACATTTATATTTCTCTTTTTTTATTATGCAGTTATGTACATATTAAAGGTCCCATATTGTCAAAACTGAAATTTCCTGGCTTTTTTCATGATAACTAAGGCCTTGGAGCTATGTAACTACCATATAAGTTTCAAAACAGTCAATCCACAGTAAAATGCACACAGCCTGCATAAAGTAGCTTTGCATTTTCACATGTGCCGTCCTCGAGCACCAACCATTTTTTCGTTGTGAAGAGTCGCACGATAACGTGCATCATCGCTACAACACAGCCTTTATGACATTGGTTCTGGCTTTTGTTCACACGGCGCTCGTTCCGTGACTGATCCCAGCAACTTTGCTAGGTTCCCAACTCGGGATCGTTCCCAGAACCTTCAGGCAATTTTCCAGAATCAATGCACATTGTGAAAGAGGCTTTACTAAAGCAATAGTTACATAGCTTACTGCAATCGTAGCTTACAAAAAACATGAATTACCATTCTGACACATCCCATTGAGTGTCACAAGCCACAGCAGGCTACAGCATAAATGACACTAGTTACCTGTGGTTGGCCTGGCCGTGCGTCACTCAGAAAACAACTGGCCAATCAGAAGAGAGGCTCATGAATATTAATTAGATGGGCCAAAATCGACTTGTTCTTGACAGAGCTCCTAGAAGAGGAGCTGTAAAAATATATTGAGATGGTTTTTGGCACTTATACTGGAAATATATATATATATATATATATATATATATATATATATTCTTAAGTACATCAACAGCTAAAATAAACCTCCAAAAAGGTGTACAATATAGGACATTTAATGCAAAATATACATCTTACAACAGTAATAGAAAAAAGGATATACAGAGATCTAACAAAAAAAAGTGCATGCATAGGTAAAAAAGATTCATGCCGGGGACAAAAGAAAAATGTAAACATTCAGTAACCTAAATTAAAGTGACACAGTGCTTCATAGGTCTTTTTAGCTTTTTTGTTTGTAATATTTTTCAAAGCAGTACCATACCGTTTAATTTCTTTAATAAAATGTTCACAATTTGGCTTAGCTTTAGCCCATTTCTTCACATGAATGTGATATTTTCCAAGTAAAACATTTAGTTGCGTAAGAAAATAAATTGCACTTTTAGAATCAGTGGTATCTTGTACAAAAATAAAATAAAAATACAACATCATACATTGCTGTTTTTATTAATGTACCAAACATTCTAGAAATGAAGTTAGAGACATCTACCCCAAATAACCTTCAGTACACACATTGAAAGAAAAGTAGGATTCACAAGAGTTTTCCAGATCCAGTTTGAACCGTTCAAATTATTCCTTAACAGGGTAAATTCTGTTTAATATCTGAAAAGATACCTCTTTTACTTTATTATTTATGAAAAACTTGAAAAACTTGATTTTGGTCTTAGTGGTTTCTTGTGTTTTTGCAGTAAGTCTCTTTGGGATGACGACTAAGGTGAAAACAATTAATAAGCTGTCAAAGGTTAGTTTGAGTGATTGATTGGATGATTGATGGAAAAGGAGCTGACATCCACTGAAATGCATCATCAGCACAAGCCGTGAGAGCTGAGAGACTTTCAGTACAGCATTTCACTCGGGTTTTCTCAGTTGTGTCTAGAATGTGAAATATATGATTTAAGGCAAGACATTACAGTTGCACTGGTTAATTTTGAAATGTTGAGCAATTTGGCTGCTATAATATGCTCTTTCAGGTTAGTGGAATAAAAAAGATTAAAAAATGCACTTTCAAGTGTTTATTTTATTTGCATGTTATGAATGCATCTGTAGATTTCAACTGGAGTACATATTTTTAAAGGCCAATTTCTCAAAATGAGTTTGTTTCTCTATTTGAGCAGCACTTGCATCCACCAAAACTTAGAGTTTTATTCCTATCCATATTCTGAAGGTTTTTACTGAGGGGTTTGTTGATATATCATTCACCTCATTTTATCACTCACTTTATTAATCTACGTCGTCTATACATTTCAATTGCAATACATATTTTTAAATGCTTTTGAGTTTTTTCTATACTTCAGTTAAAACTTACTTAAATCAAACTTAGCAGTTTTATTCCTATCTATATTCTAAAGGTTATTACTGAGGGGTTCGTTGATATATTATTCACCTGGTTTTATACAACATTTTATTCCTAAAAACACGGAATTATGAAATGAAATGAAAATTCATTATATACTCTGGTAACAGTATTTTCTGATTTATGGAATGATCAAAAGAGGAGTCCAAAATCCCCTTTGTTAAAACCTTTAATATCTCAAAAAAATCAAACATGAATTTTAAACCTGGCATACAATATTTATGTTTAAAGGCTGTTTTCTCAAAGCAAATTTGTTTCTATCACTTCAGCAGCACTTAATATAATACTTAATATAAACACCAAAACTTAATATTTTATTCCTATCCATATTCTGAAGGTTTTTACTGAGGGGTTTGCTGATATATTACTCACCTCATTTTATCACTCACTTTATTAATCTACATCTATAAATTTCAATTACAATACATATCTTTAAATGCTGTGAGTTTTTTTCTCCACTGCAGTAAAACTTACTTAAATCAAACTTAGCAGTTTTATTCCTATCTGTATTCTGAAAGTTTTTACTGAGGGGTTTGTTGATATATCATTCACCTCATTTTATCATTCACTTTATGAATTTACATCTGTACATTTCAATTACAATACATATCTTTAAATGCTGTGAGTTTTTCTCCACTTCAGTAAAACTTACTTGAACCAAATTTAACAGTTTTATTCTTATCCATATTCTGAAGGTTTTTACTGAGGGGTTTGTTGATATATCATTCACCTCATTTTATCACTCACTTTATAAATCTACATCTATAAATTTTAACTGCAATACATATCTTTAAATGGTGTGAGTTTTTTCTCCAATTCTGTAAAACTTTCTTAAATCAAACTTAGCAGTTTTATTCCTATCCATATTCTGAAGATTTTTACTGAGTGGTTTGTTGATATATCATTCACCCTATTTTATCACTCACTTTATATATCTACGTCTATTCATTTCAATTATAATATTACAATACATATTTTTAAATGCTTTGAGTTTTTTCTCCATTTCAGTAAAACTTACTTTAACCAAATTTAGCAGTTTTATTCCTATATATATTCTGAAGGTTTTTACTGAAGGGTTTGTTGATATATTCATCTGGTTTTATACAACATTTTATTCCTAAAAACATGGAATAATTAAAAATTAAATTAAAAGAATATGCATTACATTCTCTCTGGTAACAGTATTTTCTGATGTATGGATTGAACAAAAGACAAGTCCAAAATTCCCTTTTGTTAAAACCTTTAATATCTCAAATATTTAATTCTATAAAACGTAATAAAAATTATTTTTTCTGGCTGTTGACAGTATTTTCTGATTTATTCAGGGATTAAAAAGAGAAATCCAAAATCAATTCTGTAAACACCTTTAACTCCTATATGTCAGCAAAATC
This sequence comes from Garra rufa, assembly GCF_049309525.1. NCBI lineage: Eukaryota > Metazoa > Chordata > Actinopteri > Cypriniformes > Cyprinidae > Garra > Garra rufa. Next base: position 809,687 of record NC_133374.1, read on the forward strand.
AATCAATGATTTTGAAACTGGCTTTATCCAATGTTTATTTTATTGCACTTGATCTATTTGCTCCTATAGATTTCAATTACAATATACATCCTTAAAGGCTATTATGTCAAAATGAGTTTCTTTCTCCACTTAAATGGCACTCACACCAAAACTTACAGTTTTGTTCCTATCTATATTCTGAAGGTTTTTATATAGCTTGCTTCAATTGCATATCTTTAAAACTTGTTTTCTCAAAATGAGTTTCTTTCTCTACTTTAGTAACACTTTTATACACCAAACTTAGCAGTTTTATTCCTGTCTATATTCTGAATGTTTTTACTGAAGGAATTGTTGATATACATACAAAAAAATGCATTTTTTGTCTTTGTTAACACCATTTTACAGTTAACAGTGATAAAACAAGAACTTCACAATGTCATCTGCAAAAACTTAAAATTTAAACTCTAATATGTCAACAAAATAAAAGTTTTTTTTAAAATATCTTTATCCAATATTCATATTTATTTTCTGTAAATGTATGTAAGGTTATGCATATTTCACTAGATAAATTTGCACATTTAAAAAAAATTGTGTTACAAGTTTTCTAAAATGTTATGTTTGCAATTTTTAATGTATTGTAAACAACTTTAGATTTTTTTTTCCCATTTCACCTGTGGTGTCTTGCTTTCAATGGAACTGTCTTAAAAAATAGTCACATATCAAGTATCTCTTCAGATTCTAAAGTCTGTAGTTGTTGTTCATTCAGTTCTGCACTGAGTGTTGGTGCATGTGTTGTAGTTTGACATATTAATGTGACTTTAAATCAGCTGAACTTTCACCTTAACACAGAGCAAATTCAATCAAGTTCATTCAGTCAGTAGTATTACAGTATTTCGATCTGTGTACTGACAAACAGCCTGAACCTGCGAAATCAATACACGTCAACAGAAACATTTCTCTGATCTCTAATCAACAGCGACAGAACAAACTAGTGCAGAAAGATCCTTAAAACCACTTCTGAACCAAGTGAGAGCTTCCAGGAAGCGCCTGGGGACGCCAGGCCTCCTTCATGTTTGTTTACATCATGTGCGCTTGTGAACTTGCTTTAGGCAAAAGACAGAAGTCACAGAACAGGACTTTTAACCTTTGTAATGCGGCTCAGTGCAGCTCAAACAAATAAACATTAGACACATCATCAGTAGACAGACGGATCTGAAGTGCTCTGGGTGACAGACGTGCGGGTCTAATGTCAAACCGACTCACTCTGTTAGAGAGCTATTAAATACGGCAGGGACTTCTGACATAACACTTTATCCGCATATATTGATGCCAGAAGATCTCAAAGAAATCAACATAAAACATTATGGAATTCTCATGATCAAGGTTTTAGTAAATGATTCCAATTCCTTTGAAATCTCATGATTCAGGACAGTTTTACTAATTAGTTATTTTATTTATCTAAATATTTAACATATATAATAATACATATAACTTATTAGTAGTCATAGTGTTATTAGGATTAAGATTTTAGGCAATTTTACCACGTTTTTAATACCAATTTTGGGAAAAGACTAATTTTATTTATTTATTCATTTCCTTGTTTGCTTTTCTGCTTGTTTAAATGGTTAATTATTATTATACATTTAAATATTATATATAATATTTAGATATGTATTATGTTTTTTTTAAAGTTCAGTATTATACATTTAAAAATTACATTTAAATAAAATACATTTTATATCAATGTGCTGGTACAATAATTGACCCCAGTGCCAATGTATTTTTATAGTCTGCAAGCATGTTTTTTTTTTTTTTTTTTTTTTTTTTTTTTTTTTTTTAAGTTTTTCTTCTTTTAACATCTCTGTGGATTTATGTAAATGTCAGTAAAAATTCATTGAAAATAACAAAAGATCTTTAAAGGTCATGCTAGACAGGTAATACCAAAGGTTAGCCGCTAAACACAGAGGAAACCGTTTTAGAATAAATATTTCAAGTCGAACTTTAAACACTGCAGCTCAAATTCTAATGATTTCTCCGTTATTGCTATAATTTCATCATGTATAGAAGGTTTAACAGCAGGTTAGCTTGTGTTTTTTCGGTTGGAGGTTGTTGTTTTATCCACCACTAGTGATACAGTCAACTATATTGACCTGGGTAGGGTTGAAATTAAATTCAGGTACTACTCTCTTTGCTAACTATTTCTTCACTGTTCGTTTTTGCTGTTTCAGCTGTTATTCTATTTAAACTGGTGCTTGTTGTTTTGCAGCACATTGCAGTGGAGTGTGTGAAAAATGAACACTTTTGTTCATTGCAGAATGCAAAAGAAAAACATTTTGAACCAACAATGGGGTTCATACAACATTGGAGCCCTTTGACTTTCGTTGTATGAAACATCTTTGTTTACTGGAAGACAGAAAGTTTTTCCTGATGCACTTAGCTATGGATCTACACCAGATTTAACAGTTTTATTCCTGTCTATATTCTGAAGGTTTTTGTAGTAGGGTTTGTTTATATATCATTTTCCTGATTTTATACAACCTTTTTATTTATATAAACATTTTTTGTTTTGTTTTTTGGATCAAGGAAAGCAGATTTTTCATGCACTCCTTTGTTTGAGATTAACATGTTGTTTCAGGTAAGTGAAAAGAAAATATCCAAAATGTACTTAAGTGTTTGACTGCACTTTATCTAGCTGTGCCTGTATATTACAATACATATATTTAAAGGCAGTTTTCTAAAAATTAGTTTGTTTCTCCACTTCAGAAGCACTTTAACTGAGCAGTTTTATTTATTTAATTATTTTTTGAAAGGTTTTTGTAGTAGGGATTGTTCATATATTATTCACATGATGTATTATTGCACTTTATCTATGTATGTCAGATTTAATTTACAATCAATATCTTTAAATGCCGGTTTGTCAAAATTATTTTTTCTCTACTTTAGCAGCACTTAAATACACCAAACTTAGCAGTTTTATTTATTTATATGTTCTGAAGGTTTTCATAGAAGGGATTGTTTATTTATCTTTCACATGGTTTATTATTGCACTTTATATAGTTGCATCTGTAGATTTTATTTCACAATACATAAAGGCGTTTTGATAAAATACGTTTGTTTTTTGACTTCAGCAGCACTTAAATACACCAAACTTAGCAGTTTTTTTCCTAACTATATTCTGAATGATTGTATAGAGGGGTTTGTTCTTAAGTCAGTCACATGGTTTTTTTATTGCACTTTATATATTTATGTCTGAAGATTTCAATAACAATATGGCCGTTTTCTCAAAATGATTTTTTTCTCCACTTCAGCACCACTTACAAACACCAAACTTAGCCGTTTTATTCCTATCTATATTCTGAAGGTTTTTATAGAAGAAATTGTTTATTCATCATTCACATGGTTTATTGTTGAACTTTATCTAGTTGTGCCTGTAGATTTTATTTGACAATACATAAAGGCGTTTAGCCAAAATAAGTTTGTTTCTTGACTTCAGCAGCACTTAAATACACCAAACTTAGCAGTTTTATTCCTATCTATATTCTGAAGGTTTTCATAGAAGAAATTGTTTATTTATCATTCACATGTTTTATTATTGCACTTTATATAGTTGCATCTGTAGATTTTATTTCACAATACATAAAAGGCGTTTTGATAAAATACGTTTGTTTTTTGACTTCAGCAGCACTTAAATACACCAAACTTAGCAGTTTTATTCCTACCTATATTCTGAATGATTTCATAGAGGGGTTTGTTCCTAAAGCACTCACATGTTTTATTGTTGCACTTTATTTAGTTGCATCTGTAGATTTTATTTCCCAATACATGAAGGCGTTTAGCCAAAATAAGTTTGTTTCTTGACTTCAGCAGCACTTAAATACACCAAACTTAGCAGTTTTATTCCTACCTATATTCTGAAGGTTTTCATAGAAGAAATTGTTTATTTATCATTCACATGTTTTATTATTGCACTTTATATAGTTGCATCTGTAGATTTTATTTCACAATACATAAAAGGCGTTTTGATAAAATACGTTTGTTTTTTGACTTCAGCAGCACTTAAATACACCAAACTTAGCAGTTTTATTCCTAACTATATTCTGAATGATTGTATAGAGGGGTTTGTTCTTAAGTCAGTCACATGGTTTTTTATTGCACTTTATATATTTATGTCTGAAGATTTCAATAACAATATGGCCGTTTTCTCACAATGATTTTTTTCTCCACTTCAGCACCACTTACAAACACCAAACTTAGCAGTTTTATTCCTATCTATATTCTGAAGGTTTTTATAGAAGAAATTGTTTATTCATCATTCACATGGTTTATTGTTGAACTTTATCTAGTTGTGCCTGTAGATTTTATTTGACAATACATAAAGGCGTTTAGCCAAAATAAGTTTGTTTCTTGACTTCAGCAGCACTTAAATACACCAAACTTAGCAGTTTTATTCCTATCTATATTCTGAATGATTTTATAGAGGGGTTTGTTCCTAAATCACTTACATGTTTTATTGTTGCACTTTATTTAGTTGCATCTGTAGATTTTATTTCCCAATACATGAAGGCGTTTAGCCAAAATAAGTTTGTTTCTTGACTTCAGCAGCACTTAAATACACCAAACTTAGCAGTTTTATTCCTACCTATATTCTGAAGGTTTTCATAGAAGAAATTGTTTATTTATCATTCACATGTTTTATTATTGCACTTTATCTAGTTGCATCTGTATATTTCATTTCACAATACTTTAAGGTGTTTTGCCAAAATAAGTTTCTGTACTTCAGCATCACTTAAAAGCGCCAAACTTGGCAGTTTTATTCCTATCTATATTCTAAATGATTTTATAGAGAGGTTTGTTCTTAAATCACTCACATGGTTTAGTATTATACTTTTTATATTTGCGTCTGAGGATTTCAATCAACAATATATATGTTTAAAGGCAGTTTTCTCAAAATAAGTTTTTTCCTCTACTTGAGCACTACTCACAAACTTAGCAGTTTTATTCCTATCTATATTCTAAATTATGTTATAGAGGGGTTTGTTCTTAAATAACTCACGTGTTTTATCATTGCACTTTATCTAGTTGCATCTGTAGATTTTATTTCACAATACATAAAGGCATTTTGCCAAAATATCTTTGTTTCTTGACTTCAGCAGCACTTAAATACACCAAACTTGGCAGTTTTATTCCTATCTATAATCTAAATGATTTTATAGAGAGGTTTGTTCTTAATTTATAATTATACTTTATATATTTGCGTCTGAGGATTTCAATCAACAATATATTTGTTTAAAGGCCGTTTTCTTAAAACAAGTTTCTTCCTCTACTTGAGCAACACTCACAAACTTAGCAGTTTTATTCCTATCGATATTCTGAAGGTTTTTATAAAAAGGGTTTGTTCATATATCATTCACCTGATTTTATACATTATATTTCTGAAAACTTGGTTTAAAAAATGCATTTTGTGGATGAACTAAAGCAGCTGGCATATGGACTGCACTTCTGCCATTTACATGAGCGAAGGTTTTGAAACACGTAACAGGCCTACCATGTTTTCATACCCATAATACATTGTGAAATACACTTTTAAAGTCAATTCAAATGCAGTATAAAGGCACTTCTCCTCAGTGCGGTTAAACCAGGCGGCGGGCCGTCACGAGGAAGAAAACGCCGTGGAGAAGCAATTGTTCTGCTCATTAACGGAGCTGTGAAGGAGACAAGAGTTTGTTCTCTCCTCGGATAGCGTCACGTCTGCGGGGGGCTCATGAATAATCACGTCTAGCCAAAGAAAGAAACACCCGAAGTTCTCCGCTAGGTCATCTGTGACGTTTTGATTCGTGAAAGCGTCTTTGTGCTAAATTTCACAGCAGTGTTGTCTGGATGAGAAGTGCGGCTTATTAAAATGCTCATTACAGTTTGGAGAGTGATTCATCTCGTTAAATTTCCCTTCATAATAGTCTGTGACTGATGAGTTATTAGACCGCACTCGGACACAAACACACTCATTCTCCAGAGAAACCGGCTCTGTTTATGAGTTAGGATTCAGCGGCAACATTTCCCATGAATAAATATGCAGAGGAATCATTGTTTTTTGGGAAAAGCTCTCACTGCTGTGAGTTAGATCTCCTGAAGGCCTTTGAGCTCTAAGTAATCCGACTACATACTTTCAAAGACCACACCGAGCCGGAGTCATCAATAATTACGCTAAAGTCTGACACTTTGTGACACTGAGGGCAGGAAAAGTTCATTGGCGTTTGTCTAATTGGTGTTTGGCTGTCTCTGAGGAGTGAACACACTGGCTGATGAGCTTTAGGTGTGTAATGAATAGACTGCCGCATGTTTTTCACTTATCACGTTTCTGGAAATTACACTTGCCACAAGGTGAGATGTAGGGGAATGCAGGGCACTTTCTCAGTTTGTGTAAAATTACTTCAGGTTCAGAGTATTTCTTTTTTCCACAATAAGAGGTCTTTTTTCTATGGACGAACATTTCCGCCACTACATAAACAATTAAAAAAATGGTACTTGTGATTATTTATACTACGATTCAGAGTTTTTTCTTTGAAATGTGAGACTTGCAAATGCAAGAAAAAGTCAATCGCTGCATTTCTGGCTTCTTTCTTGCAATTGTGAGTTTGTCTTGCCATCCTGACTTCTTTTCCCAGGATGTTGTGAGATGTAAACACAGTTGCAAAGAAATAAACTCAGAATTGCAAGACATACACTTGCAATTGCGAAAAATAAAGTCAGAATTGCGAGATATAAATTATATATGTGACCCAGGACCACAAAACCAGTCGTAAGGTTAAATTTTACAAAACTGAGATGTATACATCATATGAAATGATTTCTATTGATATATGGTTTGTTAGGATAGGACAATATTTGGCCGAGATACATCTATTTGAAAATCTGGAATCTGAGGGTGCAAAAAAATCAAAATACTGAGAAAATCACCTTTAAAGTTGTCCAAATTAAGTTCTTAACAATGCATATTACTAATCAAAAATTACATTTTGATATATTTACAGTAGGAATTTTACAAAATATCTTCATGGAACATGATCTTTACTTAATTTCCTAATGATTTTTGGTATAAAAGAAAAATCTAAAATTTTGACCCATACAATGTATCTTTGACTATTGCTACAAATATACCCCAGCGACTTAAGACTGATTTTGTGGTCCAGGGTCACATATGAACAAATCCCTCTGTAAAAACTTTCAGGATATAGACAGGAATATAAAATGTAAAGTTTGGTGTGTGTAAGTGCTACTGAAGTGGAGATTTATGGCTCGGTGTAGGAGAAAAAACTAATTGAAAATAAGTATTATAATAGAAATCTATTGACATAAATAGATAAAGTGCTATAAAAGAAACACTTAACAGTGTCTTTTGGATGTTTTCTTTCCAATATTCCAAAGAAACACTTTACGAAACACCAAAAAGGCCAAAATCTTAAACTTGACAAGTGCATGAAAAAACAGCATTTTTAACTGTTTCAGACTAAGGAAGGAGTTGATGTGAAGTCGTGTAGGTGAACAAAAGCGGCTTGGACTCGTGATAATGCAATGCTAGAAGCTCACCGCCGCACTTTGAAGTTAATGGCTGGTGTTTTACACGAGACAAATGGCTGTGGAATCAGCATGCGTCCTCGCGTGCGCTCGCTCGCTCTTCACGCTCCTTAAAAGCCTGGTTAAAGCACTTGTAAATATTCAACACCTGTCCTATCTCCATCAAGACCTCGATTTCTCCTGCAGCTTAATGCAATTCAAAGACCTACATTCTTGCGCAGAGTTGCCTTGGAAACAAAGTTCTCCAGGCTGTTTTTTTCCTCTGTTACCGGAGATACGGCAGATCAATCGAGCGAATCCTCCGAGGCAGAGACAGGAAATGCTCTGCCGCACAATCTCCACTGAGAAAAGCCGCTAGTGTCCCAGTTAGTACTTGAATACACACACAATTATTCCTCAGTCGCCGGCGCATCGGGCCGCTATTGAACTCGGACGAGTACAGCGTTGGATTTATCGATCGGCGGCAGCGTTTAGAAGCACTGCAGAAACTTTCACGCACGTATCGATACACACACATTAGCTTTTGCAATTAGGTTTGCTAATTTGGCCACAAGAACATGTTCATTAGCAGAACCTAAGCAGAGAATGAATTAAAAAGAGGGTTTTCTTGCATAGCCATATGAGTTGAATACTAAAATGTTGATAGATGTAGTTAATGCACATGAGATTAAAAAAACAAAACAAGATTTTTTCACATTTGTTTTTTTTTTTTCGCAAAAAATAAAACATTTAAGAACTCTATTTCTATCAAAACTAGTAAAAACCAAAAAGTAGTATATTTAACCTAAACCATGAAAAATAAATAAATACATATATACATAAATAGGAAAAAGTTATTGAAATAAAATAAATGTAATATAAAATACATTTAAGTTACATTTAAAATAAATGGTAAAAAATAAAAATAAAAACAGTAAAACCATCAAAATCAAAAACAGAATATACAAAAAAATTAAACTAAAACCATGAAAATAATAATAATAATTACATACATACATAAATAGAACAAAGTTATTTGAAATAAAATGTAATATAAAATACATTTAAATTACATTTAAAATAAATGGTGAAAAACGTAATAATAACAAAACAGAAGAACTACTAAAACCGAAAACTAAATATACAAAAGAATTAAGGAAATTCAAATTATATATGTAAAAATTCTAGTATAGTTAACTAAAACCATGAAAAAAATAATAAATAATAATTACATACATAAATAGAACAAAGTTATTTAAAAAAAAATGTAATATAAAATACATTTAAAATAAATGGTAAAAAACTTAATAAAAATAAAAATAATAAAAAATAAAATAAAATAAAAAAACAATAGAACTACTAAAACTGAAAAAATTAAGGAAATTCAACATATATATTTAAAAATTCTAGTTGGCATTAAAACTACTAAAAAACTAAAAACTAGTATAGTTAACTAAAACCATAAAAAAATAACAATAAATGAATAAATTCAAAATATATATATATATATAAATAAATCTAGTTGCCATTTAAACTAGTAAAAACTAAAACTAGTATAGTTAACTAAAATCATGAAAAATCAATATATTTAATTAAATTTGATGTATTGAAATAACAAACTGAAGTTAAAATAAAAATTAATAAAAACTATATAACCATATAAAGAAATAAAACCATGAAACATTTTCTTTTATTTTCATTTAGTTAACTTTTAGTTAACTTAAAGCATTTTAACTAAATAAAATTAACTTGAAGCAACCTATGTTCAAATGTAATTTATTTGCTGTGCATCATTACTCAAAAAGCGTCACATTATCCTTTAGAAATAATTCTAATATGCTGATTTGCCCCTCAAGAAACATTTCTGTATATTATCAATGTTGAAAACTGATACATTTTCCTTTTCAGGATTTACAGATGAATAAAAAGTTCAAAAGAGCATAATTTGTTTGAAATTTATAAATTATAAATGTCTTTACTGTCACTATTGAGCAATTTAATGCATCCTCAGTGAATAAAAGTCTTAATTGATTAGACTCGCTGATGCATTTATTTGCTTAAAAGTCTTAAAAGTGATATTAATTTGAACCATGAGTCATGCATGGTGCTTTATGAATATCAGACTTATTGGTTTCTGTACTGGAGGTGTAAGTTAAATGGTGTTTTGCACTTTTCCAAGTAGGACGTTGGAAATGATGACTTTCTGAGTTGAACAGAGGGAAGCTTATTTTTTCCTGCTAGGTCAAATAAGCACATCAACAGATCAATATGAGTTCAGAAATGATTTTTCATGGCTTAATTTCCTTTGGTTGCTGGACTGTCAGAGTGTTGTGAGGGATGATATTCTGAAGGTCAGATGTTGTCAAGGTTTTGCAGGTCAAAGCATCTGAAGCTATTCAATTATGAACTTTCATAGTGACATTTCTATACTCTCCAACCCATTTAGAAATGTCATTTGTAGATGCTGAGCAGCAACAATCCTAGAAACTGTCTCTTATTTTGCAGTAAATCACGTCTGGCAAAACAGAATCGGATTTTATTTATTAAAATGTATTATATGAACTATATTTTAAAAATAGGACTTTTGGCACAGGTTTATTATAGTGGTAACACTTTACAAGTTTGAGATTTTGGGCTTTTTGGTGTTTCATAAAGTGTTTTTTCAGACTAGTGGAAAGAAAACATCCCAAAAACACCGTTAAGTGTTTCTTTTATAGCACTTTATCTATTTGTGTCAATAGATTTCAATTACAATGCATATTTTTAAAGGCCTTTTTCTCAAAACTAGTTGTTTCTTCCACACTGAGCCATAAATGTCAACTTCAGTAGCACTTACACACACCAAACTTTACATTTTTATTCCTGTCTATATTCTGAAGGTTTTTACAGAGGGTTTTGTTCATGTATAATTTGATGGATTTTATACATTTTATTCCCCAAAAATTGAAAAAAAGTACTTTCTGAATTATAATGTGATAAAATGAGAAACCCAAAATTCCCTCTGTAAAAATTTTGACTCTAATATGTCAATATAGTAGCGATAGCCAAAAATACATTGTCTGGGTCAAAATTATCGATTTTTCTTTTCTCCCAAAAACTTTAGTAAAAGATTTAGTAAAGATCATGTTCCATGAAGATATTTTGTAAATTTCCTACCGTAAATATATCAAAATTTTATTTATTTATTTATTTTCGATTCTTTATTTATTAAATATTTATTTAACAACTTTTACAGTAGAGCCTGAGATCTGCCCATATAAACTAAAAAAATAATTATAATAATAATAATTTTTGATTAGTAATATGCATTGCTAAGAACTTCATTTGGACAACTTTAAAAGCGATTTTCTCAATATTTAGATTTTTTTTGACTGGTTTTGTTGTCCAAGGTCGCACACACACACACACACACACACACACACACACACATATATATATGGGCACTGTGTGTGTATGTATGTATGTGTATGTATATATATATATATATATATATACACACAGTGCCTTGCAAAAGTATTCATTCTCCTTTTTTTGTTTTGTTGCAGCCTTATGTTAAAGTGTTTAAATTACTTTTTTATCCACATCAATCTACATCTCATACACCATAATGACAAAGCACAAAACAGGTTTGTAACAACTTTGCAAATTTATTAGAAATAAAAAACTGAAAAGATCCTGTTGCATAAGTATTCATACCCTTTTCTGGGACACTCGAAATTTAGCTCAGGAGCATTCATATTGCTTCTAGATGTTCCTACACTTGGAGTGGAGTTAAACTGTGGCAAATTCATTCGAATGAGTCTGATTTAGAAAGACACACACCTCTCAGAAAAGGTCTAACAGCTGAAAATGCATCTCAGAGCAAAAAAAAACAAGTCTTGAGGTCAAGATAACTGCCTGTAGAGCTCAGTGATAGACTTGCGTTAAGGCGATGATCGAGGGAAGAGTTCAGAAACAAATCTGCTGCATTGAAGGTTGACAGAAGCATTCTCCATAATGGAAGACGATTGGAGCAACTAGGACTCTAGAAAATGTCTGCCCGCCTTCATCCAAGCTGACAGAGATGGAGAGGTGAAAAGGTGAGGCAAAGATAATTGCCAAATGCAGATGTGCAAAGCTTGTCACATCAGACCCAAAAAGACTAAAGGTGCTTCAACTATGTACTGAGTTAAGGTTATGAATACTTATGCAATGTACTTATTTCAGTGTTTTATTTTTAATAAATTTGTAAAATTTGCAAATCTGGTTTTGCTTTGTCATTATTATGGTGTATGGAGTGTAAACTGATGAGGGGAAAAACTAATTTAAAGCATTTTAACATAACGCTGCAACAAAACAAAATGTGAAAAAAAATGAAGGGGTATGAATACTTTTGCAAGGCGCTGTACATATCAATACTAAGACTAATTTTGCGATTTAGTGAAATTTTGTCATTTCTTTCTAATGACAGTGGTGTGTTGCTTTATTTTATATCATCAGCAAAATCCTCATGAATATATCATGAATTTAATATAACTTAATAAAGCTTAATCGAATGGACTGTATTAAATCTACTCCTGGCATATTGCAGTCAGTGTGGTGTTGCTTTCATATATGAAGCAAAAAAGAACAAAACCCATTAACCAAAGAGACTTCATAACACTCAAAAGATTTTTTCATTTAGTCATTTTCATACATGATCTCATTATATTACAACCTGCACCATAAATCTCAATCTTGTCATATGAACTTGGATGGAGAGCTACAGAGCGAAGGAAACCGATGAATAAAACATTGGTTAGACGTTACACAAGACAGAAAAACACAGCAAAGATGGAGAGATTACAGAAAGAAAGACACCTGATGTGACGGATGATTTTTCAGCTATTTATTCTCCACCCTTTCGATTCAGAGCCGAATCTCTGAGTGCAGAAATCAATACGGCTAAATGGGGATGAAAGAGCGCGAGGAGCCATCAAACCGCGTCCAGAGCCTGACCCACGTAGATCAAACGCCGCTTTATTCCTCCGCGTCCCTTCTGCTTTATTGCCACAATTTATAGGACAATTAAGTCTCTCCTACAAGCGTCTAATTTTCCGCAGCGTTACTTCGGCTCAGAATCGGTCCGCGGCGCACAAAAGCTATTACTCTGAGATTTCACACGGCCCTCCATTATGAGGTATCAGAGAGAGGAAATCTCTATCCGCATTGTGTTGTGGAGAGTGTCATAAGAAAGACGTGGCAGAGAGCAAGGATTGGGGCTGATTTTCTGAGGCTGGTTTGTGTGGGATAAGGACTCAGGAAGAGGTTAGGAAAAGCTTTAATAAGGATTGAGAGGGTCAGTTTTTGCCATTTTTGTATAATTTTAGTCATTTTGTTATGCTCACTTAGCATTTTTGTTTTTATTTACTTACAATTAATTTAGAATTTTTGTTTATTTTACTATTTAGGTTTAATTTATTAAAGATGTATTTGTTATTGTTATTATTATTATTATTATTATTATTATTATTTTATACTTTTAAGTTTTGAGTTAATTTTAGTCATTTTGTTATGCTCTTTTGCCATTTTTGTTTTTATTTACTTACAATTAATTTAGATTTTTTTTTTAATTTTTGTTTAAAATTTTTGTTTATTTTACTATTTAGGTTTAATTTATTAAAGATGTATTTGTTATTATTATTATTATTATTATTATTATTATTTTATACTTTAAGTTTTGAGTTAATTTTAGTCATTTTGTTATGCTCTTTTGCCATTTTTGTTTTTATTTACTTACAATTTTAATTTATTAAAGATGTATTTGTTATTATTATTATTATTATTATTATTATTATTATTTTATACTTTAAGTTTTGAGTTAATTTTAGTCATTTTGTTATGCTCACTTGTCATTTTTTTTATTTACTTACAATTAATTAAAAATAACTATTTTAGTTTTAATTTTTTTTTTTTTTACTATTTAGGTTTAATTTATTAAAGATGTATTTGTTATTATTATTATTATTTTATACTTTAAGTTTTGAGTTAATTTTAGTCATTTTGTTATGCTCTTTTGCCATTTTTGTTTTTATTTACTTACAATTAATTTAGAATTTTTTTACATTTTAGTTTAAAATTTTTGTTTATTTTACTATTTAGGTTTAATTTATTAAAGATGTATTTGTTATTATTATTATTATTATTATTATTATTATTATTATTATTTTATACTTTAAGTTTTGAGTTAATTTTAGTCATTTTGTTATGCTCTTTTGCCATTTTTGTTTTTATTTACTTACAATTAATTTAGATTTTTTTTTTAATTTTTGTTTAAAATTTTTGTTTATTTTACTATTTAGGTTTAATTTATTAAAGATGTATTTGTTATTATTATTATTATTATTATTATTATTATTATTATTATTATTATTATTATTATTATTATTTTATACTTTAAGTTTTGAGTTAATTTTAGTCATTTTGTTATGCTCACTTGTCATTTTTTTTATTTACTTACAATTAATTAAAAAGAACTATTTTAGTTTTATTTATTTTTTTTACTATTTAGGTTTAATTTATTAAAGATGTATTTGTTATTATTATTATTATTTTATACTTTAAGTTTTGAGTTAATTTTAGTCATTTTGTTATGCTCACTTGTCATTTTTGTTTTTATTTACTTACAATTAATTTAGATTTTTTTTTTTTTTTTAGTTTAAAATTTTTGTTTATTTTACTATTTAGGTTTAATTTATTAGAGATGTATTTTTATTTTAGTTTTTTATTTTATATTAAGATGTTCATTTATTTGTAGTAATTTTGTCATTTTGTAAGTGTGCTTATATATAATTTAGATTTTTAATTTTGTAGTTTAGAAATAAAACATTTTAGTTTTATTTTAGTTTTTATTTCAGATTTTGAGTTTTCATTTTAATTTTTGTTTATTTGTAGTCATTTGTTTATGTACTTTTGCAATTTACTATTAGTTTTACTATTTAGGTTTAATTTGTTTTTATTTAAATTTTATTTTAGAGATAAAACATTTTTATTTCTTTTTTATTTTATATTTTAAGTTTTAGTTTAATTTTTATAATTGTATTAATTTTAAAAATGGCTAAATTAATTTTTGCCGTTTTTGTTTATTTACAATTTAGGTTTAATTGACTTGAGTTTTAGTTTAGAAATAAAACATTTTATTTTTATTTTAGTTTTCATTTAAATTTTTGTTTATTTTTAGTCATTTTGTTACACACTTTTGTAATTTTCTATTTAGGTTTAATTTGTTTTATTGTTATTTCAATTTTATTTTAGAAAGAAAACTAGATGTATTTTAATTTCAGTTCATTTTATATTTAAAGCTTTAGTTTAATTTTAGTCATTTCGTTATGCACTTTTGCCATTTCCTATTTAGGTTTAATTTATTTTATTTAAATTTTATTTTAGAAAGAAAATTAGATGTGTTTAATTTTTTATTTCATATTTTAAGTTCTAGTTTAATTAGTAATTTTATATGTGCTTCTGCCATTTTTGTTTTTGTTTAGCTTTAATTGATTTCATTTTTAGTTTAGTTTCATTTAAATTTGAGATTTTTTTGTTAGTCACTTTTGCCATTTACTATTTAGGTTTCATTTATTTTTATTTCAATTTTATTTTTAGAAAGAAAACTTTTTTTGTTTAGTTTTAGTTTAATTTTAGTAATTTTGTTATGTGCTTGTGCCATTTTTATTTTAGTTTTCATTTAATTTTATTTGTTTAGTTTTAGTCAATTTGTTATACGCTTTTCCCATTTTCTGTTATTTTTAGGTTTAGTTATTATTAATTAATTTTAATTTTAACTTTACTTTAGAAAGAAAACTAGATGTATTTTTATTTTAGTTTTTTATTTTATATTTTAAAAGTTCATTTATTTGTAGTATTTATAGTTTAATTTATTTTTATTTCAAATTTATTTTAGAAAGAAAACTAAATGTATTTTTACTCCAGTTTTTTATTTTATATTTTAAGTTTTAGTTTAATTTTAGTATTTTTTTACTGAATTCCCTTTTATATAATATAATGTACTTATGCTATTTCTATTTAATTTGGATTTTTTTATTTTAATTTTTGTTTATTTTTAGTTGTTTTGTTATGTATTTTGCAATTTACTATTCGTTTTTTTTTTTTCACATTTATTTTAGAAAGAAAACCGGATGTTTTTTATTTTGATTTTATTTTTTTAAAGCGAAAAGCTAAAAGCTATTACTTTCACACAGCCCTTGATTAGAGATATCAGAGGGAGGAAAATGTCTATCAGCATTGTGTTGTGGAGAGTGTAATAAGAAAGACGTGGCAGAGATCAAGGATTGGGGCTGATTTTCTAAGGCTGGTTTGTATGGGATGAGATTCTTTTCCTTGGACTCGCAGAAAGAGGTTAGGAAAAGCTTTAATAAGCTATAGGAGGATTGAGAGGGTCAGTAACCTCGCCGCAAGCTCCCGATTTATGATGAAAAGATTACTTTAAGACATGTTCTTATTGTGAATCATTCAAAAGCGCATGTTTTTCTCAAGTGAAGTCTTCACATTTTTCATCCAGTATAGTAATTTAATTGGTAACTGGGGTTGTTTTTGAAAAAACTGTGTTTTGAAATGAACCAAAAATTGGTTCACCAGGGATAGAATAAATTCTGCCTCACATTATTGGCTTGGAAATATGTCAAATTGAGGATGTCAGAGCCTTAATTTAAGATATCAATGCATTATTGATTGATTGACATCTCTAAATGTTTATTTATGTCAGATCAATTATGTAAATTACTGAAATATGTAATATAGACAAATATTGATTATTTAATAGCCTTGATTTAAAATATTAATCAATGATTGCTTGTTTGTAGACTTTATTTATTGACATTCAAATGTTAATTTATGTCAGTTTTCCTTTAAATGTACTTTTTTTTGTAATTTTGTTAATAAATAATGTACTTATGATAAGAAACAAAAATAATATATATTTTTTATTTAACTTTTTTGTTTAATTTTAGTAATTTTGTTAAATGCTTTTGTCATTTTTGGTTTTGTTTATTTACAATTTAGTTTTAATTTATTTTTATTTCAGTTTAGAAATAAAACATTATTCTACTATATTAAAACATTTAAAACATTATTCAACAATTTTATTTTTTATTTTAATTTAAGTTTATATTTTTACAATAATTTTGTTATGTACTTTTGTCATTTTAGGTTTTAGTTTTAATTACTACTTAGGTTTAA
Organism: Garra rufa; assembly: GCF_049309525.1. Classification (NCBI taxonomy): domain Eukaryota; kingdom Metazoa; phylum Chordata; class Actinopteri; order Cypriniformes; family Cyprinidae; genus Garra; species Garra rufa. The sequence goes on from NC_133374.1 coordinate 826,427, forward strand.
ATTATATTTATTTCAATTTTTACTTGAGAAATAAAACTAGATGTATTTTTATTTTAGTTTTTTTACATTTTGAGATTTCATTTCGATGTTAATTTATTTTTTGTAATTTTGTTGTTTTTTATTTTATATTTTAAATTCTTATGTAATTTTAGTAATTTTGTTTTGTGATTTTGCCATTTTTGTTTTCATTTATTTACATTATATATTATATATATATTATACATTATATTTTAATTGAAATCTTAGTTTAGAAATAAAACTAGGTGTGTTTTTATTTTAGTTTTTTGATTTTATATTTAAAATTTTCAGTTCACTGTTATTATATTTTTTTGTAATTTTGTTATTTGCTTTTGCCATTTTTGATTAGTTTATTTACAATTTAGGTTTAATTTATTTTTGTTGTTTGCTTATTTTATGTTTTAAGTTTTTGTTTAATTATAGAAATTTTGTAATTTTTTTATTATTTATAATTTAGGTATTTTTAAATTGAACTTTAAGTTTAAAAAATAAAACTGGATTTATTTTTTATTTTTTATTTTATTTTATTTATTTTTTTTGTAATTCTGTCATGTTAGTGCTTCAACATGGCAACTTTTAATTGTGTGTTTTTATATGTTTTATACTTTTTATACAAAGTTTATATTTAGTAATTTTGTTATGCACTTTTGTCATTTTAGTTTTTAGTTTTAATTACTACTTAGGTTTAATTTATTTTAATTTAAAAAATACATTTAGAAAACTAGATGTATTTTTATTTTAGTTTTTTATTTAGGAATTTGAGTTTTATATTTTTTTACATGCTGTTGTTTTTTAATTTAGATTTTACATTTTTATTTCATTTGAGTAATTTTGTTATGTACTTTTGCCATTTTAGTTTTTAGTTGCAATTACTACTTAGGTTTAATTTATTTTGATTTTTATTTTACTTTAGAAATAAACCTAGATTTATTTTTATTTTAGTTTTTTATCTTATATTTTAAGTTTTCATTTCGATGTTAATTTATTTTTTGTAACTTTGTTGTGTTTTTATTTTATATTTTAAATTTTAAGGTAATGTTAGTAATTTTGTTATGCGATTTTGCCATTTTGTTTTAATTTATTTACATTATATAATATATATATATTATACATTATATTTTAATTGAAATCTTAGTTTAGAAATAAAACTAGGTGTGTTTTTATTTTAGTTTTTTGATTTTATATTTAAAATTTTCAGTTCACTGTTATTATATTTTTTTGTAATTTTGTTATTTGCTTTTGCCATTTTTGATTAGTTTATTTACAATTTAGGTTTAATTTATTTTTGTTGTTTGCTTATTTTATGTTTTAAGTTTTTGTTTAATTATAGAAATTTTGTAATTTTTTTATTATTTATAATTTAGGTATTTTTAAATTGAACTTTAAGTTTAAAAAATAAAACTGGATTTATTTTTTATTTTTTATTTTATTTTATTTATTTTTTTTGTAATTCTGTCATGTTAGTGCTTCAACATGGCAACTTTTAATTGTGTGTTTTTATATGTTTTATACTTTTTATACAAAGTTTATATTTAGTAATTTTGTTATGCACTTTTGTCATTTTAGTTTTTAGTTTTAATTACTACTTAGGTTTAATTTATTTTAATTTAAAAAATACATTTAGAAAACTAGATGTATTTTTATTTTAGTTTTTTATTTAGGAATTTGAGTTTTATATTTTTTTACATGCTGTTGTTTTTTAATTTAGATTTTACATTTTTATTTCATTTGAGTAATTTTGTTATGTACTTTTGCCATTTTAGTTTTTAGTTGCAATTACTACTTAGGTTTAATTTATTTTGATTTTTATTTTACTTTAGAAATAAACCTAGATTTATTTTTATTTTAGTTTTTTATCTTATATTTTAAGTTTTCATTTCGATGTTAATTTATTTTTTGTAACTTTGTTGTGTTTTTATTTTATATTTTAAATTTTAAGGTAATGTTAGTAATTTTGTTATGCGATTTTGCCATTTTGTTTTAATTTATTTACATTATATAATATATATATATATATATATATATATATATATATATATATATATATATATATATATATATATATACATTATATTTTAATTTAAATCTTAGTTTAGAAATAAAACTAGGTCTATTTTTATTTTTGTTTTTTATTTTATTTTACTGTTATTATATTTTTTTGTAATTCTGTAATGTGCTTTTTGTTTTTTAGCATTTTGTATTTTATATTTTAAGTTTTTATTTCATTTTAGTAATTTTATGTGCTTTTGCCATTTTTGGGTTATTTACAATTTATTTACAATTTTCAATTTATTTTATTGTTGTTTTTTTGTAATTCTGTAATGTGCTTTTGTTTTTGTTTTTTTGCATTTTTTATTTTATATTTTAAGTTTTTATTTCATTTTAGTCATTTTGTTATGTGCTTTTGCCATTTTTGATTTGTTTATTTACAATTTAGATTTAATTTATTTTTGTTGTTTGCTTATTTTATGTTTTAAGTTTTTATTATGTATAGTTTATTTTTATTTTTTTAATTGAAATCTAAGTTTAAAATAAAACTGTTTTTTATTTATTATTATTTTCTATTTATTTCATGTTAGTGCTTCAACATGGCAACTAAAAATTTTAATTGTGTGTATATAAAAATGTTTTAATTGTTTTAGTAATTTTATTTCTAAAAGTTAGTTAAAATAAGTTTTGTGTGTCCTGTTTCCTATGAAATGCACAAGCATGTGTGTGTTTGTGTGAATCCTGACCTGTGTTTTCCGTGTGTTTGTGCAGGTTTAGTAAGCTGATGAATCATGGAGAGGCTGGTGTTTTATGTGCTGGTGTTCGGAGCGCTGGTGAAGGCTCAACATTGTCCGGGTCGCTGCATCTGTCAGACCATCTCTCCCACGCTCACGCTCCTCTGTGCCAAAACCGGACTGCTGTTCGTGCCGCCCACCATCGACCGCAAGACCGTGGAGCTCCGGCTGACCGACAACTTCATCACGGCCGTCCGCCGGAAAGACTTCTTGAACATGACGAGCCTGGTGCACCTCACTCTGTCCCGCAACACCATCAGCCAGATCGCGCCGCACGCCTTCGTGGGCCTCAGGGCTCTGAGAGCGCTCCACATGGACGGAAACCGGCTGACGCTCATCAACAGTGACCAGCTGAAGGCAATCCATCTCATCAACACTTGACAATAACTGGGGAACACACAACACTGTTAACAGTGGCATGCGGAAGTTTGGGAACCCCTTGCAGAATCTGTGAAAATGAGAGAGACAAGAGATCATACAAAATGCATGCTATTTGAGTTGGCTTGAGAAAGCCAACTTACTGAAATGCTATTTAAACTTATTATTAATCTTCTTACTAAAACTGTTGACTGCTCCTCCTCCTAGAGCCCAGCTCTTAGCCCAGATCTTCAGACTGATCTGACTCCAGGTGCTGTATCTTTTCTAACTGATCGGACTTGCGTTTTTTCTAAAAGTGACGAATAAAGCTGGGAAAAATCCTATAGACTTACATTGACGGAATGTTCATGCTAGTAACATGCTAATCATAAAATCATGCTAGCAACATGTCAACACCATGCTAATCATGCTAGAAACATGCTTATCATAAAATCATGCTAGCAACATTCCAGTAACATGCTATTCATGCTAGTAACATACTAATCATAAAATCATGCTAGCAACATGTCAACAACATGCTAATCATGCTAGAAACATGTTATTCATAAAATCATGCCAGCAACATGTTAACAACATGCTAATCATGCTAGAGACATGCTAGTAACATGCTAATCATAAAATCATGCTAGCAACATGTCAACACCATGCTAATCATGCTAGAAACATGCTTATCATAAAATCATGCTAGCAACATGTCAACAACATGCTAATCATGCTAGTAACATGTTATTCATGAAATCATGCCAGCAACATGTTAGCATGCTAGTAACATGTTATTCATAAAATCATGCCAGCAACATGTTGACAACATGCTAATCATGCTAGAGACATGCTAGTAACATTCTAATCATGTTAACAACATGCTAGTAAAATGCTTATCATAAAATCATGCTAGCAACATGCTACTCATGGTAATCATAAAATCATGTTAACGACATGTTAACATGCTAATCATGCTAGAAACATGTAACATTCTAATCTTGCTAACAACATGCTAGTAACATGCTAATCATGCTAGAAACATGTTAATCATGCTAGAAACATGCTAGTAATATGCTTAACATGCAAAACATGCTAGTGACATGCTAATCATGATAGAAACATGTTATGTTAGAATCATGCTAGCAACATGCTAATAACATGCTAATCATGCTAGCAACATGCTAATCATGCTAGAATCATGCTAGCAACATGCTAACATGGTAGTAACATGTTGATAATGCTAAAACATGTTATTTATGTTAGAATCATTATAGCAACATGCTGGTAATCATGCTAGAATCATGATAACAACATGCTAGTAACATGCTAATCATGCTAAAAACGTTACGTTAGAATCATGCTAGCAACCTGCTGCGAATCATGCTAGAATCATGATAACAACATGCTAGTAACATGCTAATCATGATAGAAACATGCTAGTAACATGTTAATCATGATAGAAACATGCTAGTAACATGTTAATCATGATAGAAACATGCTAGTAACTTGTTAACAATGTTAAAAATGTTATGTTAGAATCATGCTAGCAACATGCTGCTAATCATGCTAGAATCATGCTAGCAACATGCTAGTAACATGCTAATCATGATAGAAACATGCTAGTAACATGTTAATCATGATAGAAACATGTTAGTAACATGTTAATAATGCTAAAAACGTTACGTTAGAATCATGCTAGCAACATGCTGCTAATCATGTTAGAATCATGCTAACAACATGCTAGTAACATGCTAATCATGTTGACAACATGCTAGTAACATGTTAATCATGATAGAAACATGCTAGCAACATGCTGGTAACATGCTAATCATGATAAAACCATGCTAGCAACATGCTAATAACATGGTAACCATGCTAGAAAAATGCTGTTAACATGTAATCATGCTAGAATCATGTTAGCAACATGCTAGTAACTTGTTAATAATGCTTGAATTATACTAACAACATGCTAGTAACATGCTAATCATGATGGAATCATGCTTGCTTCATGCTAGTAATATGCTAATCGTGATAGAATCATGCTAGTAACTTGCTAATCATGCTAGAAACATGCTAGTGACATGTTAATCAAGCTAGTAACATGCTAATAATGCTAGCAACACGCTAGTAACTTGTTAATCATGCTAACAACACGCTAATCATGCTAGAAACATGCTATCAACATGCTAATCCTGTTAATCAATCTGACTGACTGGATTCCCTTCAAAACATTCAAGCTTTAAGGTTTAAAACTACTTTAAACTTCAATCTAATCTGATAATCATCAAACTTTTAAAACTTAAAATCTTTTCGAACTTTTACAACTTTTTCAAACTTTCTGGTCAAGTTGCAGCTTTTTTTTTTTTTTTTTTTTCTCGTCTTGTGAACTATATGCAAACATCTTTTATGTAAAATATCTTACTCAGGACAGTACTAAAAAATTTTTGTCCGATTTTCACAGATTCCGCAAGAAGTTCCCAAACTTTCGCATGCCACTGTATACACTTATACATGTATTTATCCAACACACATACTTTGTTTACCTTTTTGAATCTATTGTAATATTCCTGTAGATGCAAATTGTATAATATTATTCCTTCTTATTTACTTCTTCTATTCTCAAAACAAGTGAACAAATAAGAAAACAAATTCCTCGTATGTGGCAATAAAGCTCATTCTGATTGTGATTGTGATTGTTTAGGGTCTGATCAACCTGAGGCACCTGATCCTGGGCAATAATCAGATCCACATCATCGAACTGTCCTCCTTCGACGAGTTCGTCTCCACCATCGAGGACCTGGATCTGTCCTACAACAACCTGAGGACGTTACCGTGGGAAGCCATCGGCAGGATGGCCAACATCAACACCCTGACGCTGGACCACAATCTGATCGACCACATCGACGCGGGGACCTTCACGCTCCTCACCAAGCTGGTGCGGCTGGACATGACGTCCAATCGTCTGCAGACGCTGCCGCCGGACACGCTGTTCCAGCACGCGCAGGTCCTGTCCGACCCCAAAGCGTCCAGCTCGTCTAAGCTGACGGTGAGTTTCGGAGGAAACCCGTTGCACTGTAACTGCGAGCTGCTGTGGTTGCGCCGCCTGACGAGGGAGGACGATCTGGAGACCTGCGCTTCGCCTGAACACCTCATGGACAAGTACTTCTGGTCCATTCAGGAGGAGGAGTTCATCTGCGAACCGCCGCTCATCACCAAACACCAGGTCAGCAAACTCTACTGCATGAAAAAAAAACATAAAAAATTTATATAATATACAATATATATAGAAATAACTAGAAAATTTTACACGGCCAATAGTCCTATGAAATAACAGTTTAATTTGAATGAAAAATAAATAAATAAAATAAAATAAAACATTTTGGATAAAAAACCTGCATAAAATAAATAAATACATAAAATAAAAACAACTAGAAATGTTTACATGGCCAATAGTACTTGCATAAAAATGCATAAAAATGAATGAATAAATAAAATTAAAAAGAACTAGAAAAGTTTACATGGCCAATAGTCTAATGGAAATAACAGTAAAATAAAATACAATAAAATAAAGGATAAAAGACCTGCAGAAAAATGAATAAATAAATGAAAATATAAAATTAAAAATAATTAGAATAGTTTTCATGAATAATAAAATAAATGAAATACAATATATAAATAAATAAATATAAATAAATAACTAGAACATTTTACATGGCAAACAGTCCAGTCGAAATAAATAAAATATGAATAAAATAAAATAAAATACTTTGGATAAAAGACCAGCATAAAAAATAAACAAATAAATACATAAAAATAAAAAAAAACTACAGAATTAAAAATGGACAATAGTCTAATGAAATAACAGTTACATTTGAATAAAAAATAAATAAATAAAATAAAATAAAATATTTTGGATAAAAAAACCTGCATAAAATAAATGAATAAAATAAAAACAACTAGAAATGTTTATTATTTTATTTATTTATTCATTTTTATGCAGGTATTTTATTTTATTTATTTACTTATTTATTTATTTATTTGTTTATTTATTTATTTATTATTCAAATGTAACTGTTATTTTGAATGGACCATTGGCCATGTAAAATTTTCTAGTTATTTATTAATTAATTATTATTATTATTATTATTTTTACACAGGTCTTTTATCCAAAGTATTTTATTTTAATTCAGATTGAACTGTTATTTCCATTGGAATATTGGCCATGTAAAATTTTGTAGTTTTTATTTTTATTTTACTTTATTTATTTATTTTTATGCAGGTATTTTATTTTATTTCATTCGAATTCAACTGTTATTTCCATTGGAATATTGGCCATGTAAAATTTTCTGGTTATTTTTTTTTTTTTTTTTTTTATGCAGGTATTTTATTTCATTTTATTCAAATTCAACTGTTATTTCCATTGGCCATGTAAAAATTTTCTAGTTATTTTTAATGTTATTTAATTATTTATTTATTTATTTATTTATTTTTATGTTCTAGTTATTTCTAATTTTATTAATTTATGTATTTTTATACAGGTTTTTATCCAAAGAGTTTTATTTTATTTTATTAAAATGTAACTGGTATTTCCATTGGACTTTTGACATGTAAAATAACTAGTCATTTTTCATGTTATGTATTTATTTCTATATTTATTTATTTAATGAGAACAAATAACAACACTGTTTTTAACGTCATGCTCCACGCAGGTCACCAAACCCTATGTAATGGAGGGTCAGGGCGTGACTCTGAAGTGTAAGGCGATGGGCGACCCCGATCCCACCATTCACTGGCGCTTTCCCGACGGCAAACTGGTGCACAACAACTCGCGCACCATCCTATACGACAACGGCACGCTGGACATCCTGATCACAACCCTAAAAGACAGCGGCGCCTTCAACTGCGTGGCCTCCAACGCGGCCGGCATCGCCACCGCAGCCGTCGAAGTCAACATGATCCCGCTGCCGCTCTTCGTCAACAACACGGGCCACATGAGGGAGGCAGATCCAGGACTCTCGGACATCACCACATCCACCAAATCCGGCAGCAACGACACCAAACCGCAGGTCTTTTATCCAAAGTATTTTATTTTATTTCATTCAAATGTAATTTCCATTGGACAATTGGCCATGTAAAATGTTCAAGTTTATTTATTTGTCTGTCTATGCACTGGACTATTTGTCATGTAAAATTGTATAGTTATTTTTTTATTTTATTTTATTTTTTTATGCAGATCTTTTATCCAAAGTATTTTTTTTTTTTTTTTTTTGTTATTTACATAGGACTATTGGCCATGTCAAATTTTCTAGTTATTTTAATTTATTTATTTATTTATATGCAGGTTTTTTATCCAAAGTATTTTATTTTATTTTATTTTATTTTATTTTATTTTATTTTATTTTATTTTATTTTATTTTATTTTATTTTATTTTATTTTATTTTATTTTATTTTATTCAGTTATTTTCATTAGACTATTGGCCATGTAAACCTTTCTAGTTATTTTAATGTATTTATTTATTTATATGCAGATCTTTTATCCAAAGTTTATTTTATTTTATTTTATTTTATTTTATTTTGTTATCTACATAGGACTATTGGCCATGTAAAATTTTCTAGTTATTTTAATTAATTAATTAATTTATTTATATGCAGGTTTTTTATCCAAAGTATTTTATTTTATTTTATTTTATTTTATTTTATTTTATTTTATTTTATTTTATTTTATTTTATTTTATTTTATTTTATTTTATTTTATTTTATTTTATTTTATTTTATTTTATTTTATTTTATTTTATTCAGTTATTTCCATTAGACTATTGGCCATGTAAACCTTTCTAGTTATTTTAATGTATTTATTTATTTATATGCAGATCTTTTATCCAAAGTATTTTATTTTATTTTATTTTATTTTATTTTATCTTGTTATTTACATATGACTATTGGCCATGTAAAATTTTCTAGTTTTTATTTTATATATTTATTTATTTTTATTCAGGTTTTTTTATCCAAAATGTTTTGTTTTAATTATTTTATTTTATTTTATCCAAATTTAACTGTTATTTCCATTGGACTATTGACCAAGTAAAGTTTTCTAGTTATTTTTAATTTTCTGTATGTATTTATTTGTTTTTTATGCAGGTCTGTTATGCAAAGTGTAATTTTATTTATTTTTTTGCAAAATTATTTTATTTTATTTTATTTTATTTTATTTTATTTTATTTTATTTTATTTTATTTTATTTTATTTTATTTTATTTTATTTTATTTTATTTTATTTTATTTTATGCATTTTTATGCAGGTACTATTGGCCATGTAAAAGTTTATAGTTGTTTTTATTTTATGTATTTATTTATTTTAGGCAGTTTTTTTTATCCCAAAAATTATGTTTTTATTTATTTATTTTATTCAATTTTAACTGTTATTTCCATTCAACTTTTTACATGTAAAGTTTTCTAGTTATTTTTCATTTTATTTATTTATATATTTTGATGCAGGTCTATTGCATCAAATTATTTTGTTTTCATTGATTTATTTTTTTATGCAGGTTGTTTTATCCAAAATGTTTTGTTTGTTTTATTTATTTATTTATTATTTTTTATTTTATTTTATATTATATTTTTTTCTAACTGTTTTTTATCCAAAGTATTTTATTTTATTTTATTTTATTCAGAACAAGAGGGTGGTGGTGGAAAACCTGACCGCAAACTCAGCCGTCATCCACTGGCCGTCCGAACGCCACATTCCCGGGATCAGGATGTACCAGATCCAGTACAACAGCACTGTGGACGACACCCTGGTGTACAGGTAAAAAAAAAAGAAAGTCTTCTTTTATGAGACATAAAGGCAGACGTGACTAATGAAATGAACGGCTTCTCAGATCCCCTGTTGTGTCTTTAAATGAAGCACTTAACCTCAGATCACTCCAGACGCCAATTAGTCAGCTGTCTAATCTATCTACTGTAAATCATCCTGGATTAAAACACACTTGTGTGTTTGAGTTAACCAGCTTTTACAGGCTAAATGAAATTGAGTTAGATAGATAGTCAGAATGGACTCTAATTATAGATGTTAGACTTTTATTCTTTGTAGAAAGAAAAAAGAAAGAGCTATAGTTTTTATGATGATGGTAATAATAATTGTTGTTATTATTATTATTATAAAATAATTAATCTTAAAAATAATGAAATTGATTATTATGGTAACTTATTGTTATTTCATCATCTTTGTGATTATAATAAAATATATTATATATTGTTATCTTTTTATTTTTTTAGTCAGATATTAATTATTTAAAAAAACAATTTATTTTATTTTATTTTATTTTATTTTATTTTATTTTATTTTATTTTCAAATACAATTTGTGCCAAGGAATGATTCTCAGATTTGTTTTTAAGAAAAACATTTTTTTTTTCCATGGGAAAAAAAAACAAAAACAAACTGAGAATCATTCCTTGGCACAAATTGTATTTGAAAATAAAATAAAATAATAAAATAAAATAAAATAAAATAAAATAAAATAAAATAAAATAAAATAAAATAAAATAAAATAAAATAAAATAAAATAAAATAAAATAAAATAAAATAAAATAAAATAAAATAAAATATATTGTTTTTTTTTTAAATAATTAAAATTTGATGTAATATTTATTGTATTTAGATTTTTACAGAAGCTATTATTATTATTTAAATATTTATTACAAAAATATTATATGTATTTACTTATTTACAATACATAATTTACAATAATTCACAGTTTTTATAAATACATAATTTCAATTAAATAAAAAAAATTGAGTATTTGTCTGCTTTATTTTTAAAAGTTAACAAAAATAAACAAATATATATATAGAGAGAGAGGGAGATATGATATATTTTATATTGCATTTTTTTATATGCAACTTATTGTATTTAAAGTCTTACAGGAGCTATTATTATTTGAATATTATTTGAATATTTTAAAAAAACTATATATTATTTAGTTATTTACACAATATTTTATAAGTACATAATTGTAATTAAATAGAAATTGTATTTTTGTGTATTTGTCTGCTTTATTTTTAAAGTTAATTTAATTTATATTATTATTTAATTTATTATTAATAATTTATTAATATTATTAATATTATATATATATATATATATATATATATATTTTTTTTTTTTTTTTTTTTTTTTTTTTTTCCTCTGTTGTTATAAGTTAAAAATATTATTGTGTGCATGCATGAATTGAACCAGGCACAAAGCTCTTTAAAAGAATGAAAGGTGACATACAAACTAAAACTGGAGCAAATTTACATAATAACAGGCTGTTTAAAGATCAGCTGAATTATTGATAACCACAAAGACTGAGCAGAGAAAAAAGAAATCTCAGGATTAAAGGTCAGACACAGTAAATGTTAAAAAACCTCACTGTGTCAAACCAGATAGAAAGATTGACAATAGATCTGGACCTAGATCAGGGTCTTTTAGTGAATCATAGAGTGTGTTCTCCGGATCCGATGAAGGTTCAGATTTACAGTGTGATTGAGGACAGATGATCCGTGTGATTCAGTGCTGTGCAGTACAGGCCTGCGCTCAGATAATGCACTTTAACGTCTGCGTCGGCGCACCGCTAGCGAGCGGTAAAACACTTGTGACATTAATTGGCCTCGCTGCAGGACACTAGTGCATTACGCCACAATCTGCCGTGCTTTAAACACACCTTCATCTCTCTGAACACCGCAAACACACAGTGGAGCACCGTCAGGCCATCATTACACGTGACAGGGCTTCACATTAAAACCTTTTCCCTTTTCAATAAACCTGAGGAAACACTGGGAATGTGAATGAATCACTGCGATCAAGGACAAACACTCATTTTCAGAAAGAGTCACCAAATTGCCGTCAGGTTGTTGCAGCACGTTTAGCATTTGAGGATTTGTCTATAGTCAAAATATAAGCTATTATTTTTGTTATTATTATTTGAATATTTTATTATTTTATATTACTCATTTACAATACATAAATTACCATATATTAACAATATTTTTTAATTTTAAGTACATACTTAAATAGAAACCGTATTATTTTAGCTCACAAATAATTATTTTAAAGTAAAATTTTAAATTTGTTATTTTAAATAATTTTTTAAAGTTTGATTTATTTCATTTAGAATTTTAAAGACACTATTATTATTATTATTATTTAAATATTTTACATTTATCTGCTTAGTCTACATAATATTTACTTATTCACAATACATAAATTACAATACTTAACACTTTTAAAAAATTGTGTAAGTACGTAATTATAATTAAAAAATAAATATTATTTTAGATCACAAATAATTATTTTAAAGTAACATTTTTAATTTGTCATTTTAAATAATTGTTTAAAATTTAATTTATTTAATTTAGAATTTTAAAGACACTGTTATTATTGTTTTAATATTTTATATACTGATTTACAATACATAAATTACAGTACTTAACACTTTTTTATTTTATAAGTGCATAATTATAATTAAATAGAAATATTATTTTAGCTCACAAATAATTATTTTAGTTACATTTTAAATTTGTAATTTTAAAGAATTATTTACAATTTTATTTATAATTTTAAAGAAGCTATTATTATTGTTATTATTATTTGTTTATTATTATTTGTCTTCTTTATTCTAAAAAGTACTATATATTATTTACTTATTTACAATACATAAATTACAATAACTAACAGTACTTATTTATTTTATAAGTAAATAATTATAATTAAGTAGAATCGTATTATTTTAGCTCACAAATAATTATTTTAGTTACATTTTAAATTTGTAATTTAAAAAAATATTTTAAATTTTATTTAGAATTTTAAAGAATTATTTAAAATTTTATTTAGAATTTGAAAGAATTATTTTAAATTTTATTTAGAATTTTAAAGAAGCCATTATTGGTATTATTATTATTATTATTATTATTATTATTATTATTATTATTATTATTATTATTATTATTTGAATAGTTTATATGTATCTGCTTTATTCTAAAACAATTACTATACATTATTTACACATAAATTATTATTAACAGTATCTTTATTTTATTATAATTCTTTTACAGGGTAAAATATGTTTACTTATAAGGAAAATGATGCCACAATGCAAAAACATATATTACTTAATATTAAATTCTTATGTTATTATATTTTATTATATACTATTTAAATAGTTGTATTTATTTTTTTTACATAGATTATACGTTATTTTATTATTTATTTATTATCTATATCATTTTTTTATACTTAATTTTATTTGTTACTGATTTATTTTATTTTTCTTTATTTATTTTTTGCATTACAGTAATGACATTTTAGATAGTAAAATATGCTTACTTATAAGAAAAAAAAATTATATCACAATGCAAAAAATTATTATCCATCATTTTATTAGTAGTATTTAATTTTTTATTTTTTTTTGCATAACAGTAATGACATTTTAGAGGGGAAAATATGCTTACTTATAAGGAAAATGATGTCACAATGCAAAAATATATATTATTTAACATGAATTACTAATTTATTGTATTTTATTATATACTACATAAATAATTGTATATATTTTTTTCCATATTATAGGTTGTTTTTAGACTTTAGATAGTAAAATATGCTTAATTTTTAGGAGTATATACTTTAATAAATTAATAAATGGTCAATTAAATTAAATATATAGCTTATTTCTTTGGTATTACTATTTAAATCATTAATTTTTTTTCACACTACAGATATTTTGCATTACACTAATGAGAATCATCAGGAAAATTGTCACAATTTGAATAAATCACAGACACTGCGTTCAAGGACAAACACTCATTTTCAGAAAGACTCACGAAATTGCTGTCAGTTTATTGCAGCACGTTTAGCTTTTGGCGATTCGTCTACAGTCACGAGAAATAAAGAGAAACGTCAGACCTCCGTTCGCTTCTGTGAATCAAATCATCTTCAGGGATCTGCACTGGACCGAAGGGCAACACACACAAATCCCACATTTACATAATAACAGGTGCTTTAAAGATCAGCTGAATTATTGAGAACCCCAAAGACTCTCAGAAAAGAGGCAAAGTTTCTCCAACAATGGGACGGAGATCTCGCCGTGAGGTTTGAAGGTCAGACTGTGTCCGTGTTAAAAGCCCAGATTGAGCTGATAGTGAACAGGTCAGTCACGTCCGTGTTTAAAAAAATGGCTTTAAGTTAAATCAGACTACCCCGAGCTCCTGGATAAATCGCACCAACAAATGTTTAGAAAAAATTATGTCACAATTCAAAAATATATGATTTAATATTAATTACTATTTTATTATATTACTAAAATAATTTGATACATTTTTGCATTATAGTAATGAGAATTTAGAGGGTAAAATATGCTTCATTATCAATGCAAAAAATAATATTCATTTTAGTTAAGTAATTGTATAAATTCTTTTCATATTATAGTTTTTTTTTTTTGCATTACAGTAAAGATAATTTAGAGGGTAAATATGCTTAATTATAAGGAAAATTATGTCACAAAGCAAAACAGTATATTAATTATTAATTAGTATTTTATTATATTACTACTTATATATTATTGTTTTTTGGTATCAGGAAGATTGTTACCAGGCATATTTTATAAGATAATATTTTCTATTTTATTCTGTTTTATTATTATTATTTTAATGATTTTACATATTTTTTTTTTTTTTTCTGCATTACATTAATATGCATTCAGAGGGCAACATGTTCTTAATTATCAGGAAAATCATGTCACAATACAAAAAATGGTTAAAAATTATTTACTGTTTTATTTTATTGCTATTTGAAGCCTTTTTACATGACTGGTTTTTTTGCATTATAGTAAGGTAAAATATGTTCAATTATCAGGAAAATTGTCACAATAAAAAAATTTAGTATTTATTTATTATATGACTATTTAAATCATTTATTTTTTCACACTACAGATATTTTGCATTACACTAATGAGAATCTGGAGAGTAAAATATGCTTAAAATATATTAATAATTATTTTATTATTACTATTTAAATTATCTTTTCAAATGACGAATTTTCTTGCATTACACTAATGAGAATTTGCAAACAAATGCTGTCGTGATGTATACCTTATTTTATTTGTTACTGAATTATTTTAATTTAATTTAATTTATTTATTCATTTATTTTTGTTGCTTTTTCACATGATAGTAATGACATTTTAGATGGTAAAATATGATTAATTATAAGGAAAATGATGTCACAATGCAAAAAAAATTATATTCATTACTATTATATTATATACAAAAATAATTGTACTTATTTGTAGTTTTTTTACTTTAGAAAGTAAAATATGCTTAATTATCATGAAAATATACTTTATTTTATTTTATTTATTTATTTTAGATTTTTATTTTTTGCATTACATTAATTAGAGTAAGAGACAAAATTTTCCTAATTAACATACAAAAATATTAATATTAATATTTAATGTTTCAATATATTATATATAATTTTATTTCTATTTTTTATATTATTATTTAGTTTTTTTACATTACAGTTTTTTTGCATTACAGTAATGAGAATTTACAAACAAATACTGTTGTGATGTATACTTTTTTGGTAACACTTTATAATAACTACACACTATGAGTCATTAGTTAAGCATTGGTTAATTAATAATTTATAAAGCATTATTCCTATCTCAATAGACATTTGTAAGCAGTTTATAAATACAGCTATAAATGCTTTATTCTTGTTTTATAAGCATCTGTATAATAAATAGTAAATGTTTTATAACTGCCTGAATTAATTATGAGTTACAGTAGGAATAAGTGTTATTAAAGCATTTATTAACACACTTGACTAACTGTTAATATATGTCTGAATAATAATATGTATAAATGTGCATTCAAATGGTTTATGAATCACTTTCTAAATGATCTCATGAACCACTTACAACTACTAACTAACCGGTTTGTAAATAATGTAATGCTTAATTTAGAAATGATTAACTGATCCCTAATAAAGTATGAAAATACAGTTATTAAGCATATTATACAGATGCTTATAAAACAAGAATAAAGCATTCATAGCTGTATTTATAAACTGCTTACAAATTTCAATTAAGATAGGAATAATGCTTTATAAATTATTAATTAACTATTTACCAATGCTTAACTAATGACTCATAGTGTGTAGTTATAAAGTGTTACCACTTTTTTATTTATTTGTTACTAAATTATTTAATTTTTTATTTAATTAATTAATTTTATTTAATTTTATTCTTTTGCTTAATTATCAGGAAGATCAGGACGATTTATTATTATTTTTTATTTACTTTTTTATTTTATTACTACTATTTACAGGATTTTCTGCACTTTTTATGTTTAAATTTTTTGCATTACATTAATTAGAATAAGAGACAAATGTTACATTAATGAGAGGACAAAATTGTCCTACTTAATATACAAAAACTATGTTTAATATTTAATACTTTAATATATATATATATATATATATATATATATATATTTTTTTTTTTTTTTTTTTACATTACAGATTTTTTGCATTATAGTAATGTAGATGCTCAGTTATCAGGAAATATATCACAATGCAAAAAAATTATTTTAATATTATTCACTACTTTATCACTACTATTTAAATTATCCTTTCAAATGAAAGATTTTCTTGCATTAAAAACTGTCTGAAAAACTCTCTTAATGCCATAAAAACTATCATCTTTATGCAAAACTAATTTCATATTTTTCTTTTTATTTCGGAGTGAGTCGGCCAAGTTCTCAACTGCTTTAGTGAGATTCACAGTTAGTTTTAAAGGATGGTGCATTATGAAGACAGCACGATGCTCCTCTTCACTTCAGTTCATTCTGATTCAGGACAACCACACACTTCTAAAACAGACGCCAGAGAAACACACGCAAGCAAACAGCAGAGAGACTGGATATTTGAACTGGGAATTGATTTCCATCTTTTGAACCCTTCAGACTGGCTCTAAATGGCAGGGCACTTACAGACAGAATTCAATTCCTCTGAAGATAACTTTATCTACACTTTCTGGGGAGATCAGACGGCAAACTCAACCTGCTTTTTAATGGAGAGCGATGTTTTTGCAGCACATGTTTGGTTAGGACGGTTAGTTAGAGCGTTTAGCCGGAGTGGACACAGAAAGTAAATGTCAGAGCTGGTATTTATCGGGAGAATCTCAATATTAGCAGATGTGTTTACTGAGGCTCAGTGTGGGAGGACAGGAATACAGTCAGTCGCTCTGGAGCTAAAGGCAGGAGGATGTTTGCACAGAATGAGAGCAGCGGAGCAATGCTTTTGCTGAAAGCGGCTGCTCAATCAGCACTTCTCAAGCATGATAAGATAGTATGATCGTTTTTTATGGCAGTAAGACAGAATGAAAACAGTTTTCTGCTCTGATTCAATCAGCAAAACTATGCAAAAAATGCAAAAAATAAACATTTTAAACTTGTGTCCAAGTATACAGTATTATGACAGAAGTGTCAACATGGACATTGTGTGGATTTTGAATAATAATAACAATAGATGATAATAATAATAGTAATAAAACATTTTTAATTAAATAATTTAGCAATAAACGAATATTAAACTAATATTGTTAATAAAAAATATTGTTATTATTATTATTATTATTATTATTATTATTATTATTATTATTATTAATGTAATCAGTTAATTCATATTAATATGTATGTTAATATTAATATTGTCATTAATCTTAATAATTATTAATATTAATAAATATTAAATATTAATAATATTAATTAATGCCGTTGTGGACTGTGTTTGGTCCTGAAGCAAGACATTTTTTTTTATTAAATAATTGATCAATAAATTAATAATAAATTAATATTGTTAATAAAAATTATTATTATTATTATTATTATTATTATTATTATTATTATTATTATTATTATTATTATTATTATTATTATTATTATTATTAATAATAATAATAATAATAATCCAATTAGTTAATTCATATTAATATTTATGTTAGCATTGATAATAATAAATGTCATTGTTTCATTTTTGCACGATAATTAGTTTTGGTACTGTGTTTAGTCCTGAAGCAAAACATTTTTTTTTATTAAATAATTTTTGCAATAAATTAATATTAAACTAATAGTGTTATTATTATTATTATTATTATTATAGTATATATTATTATTATTATATTTATTAATCCAATCAGTTCAGTTGGTCCTGAAGCAAAACTATTTTTAATTAAATAATTTAGCAATAAACAAATATTAAAATAATATTGTTAATAAATAAAAAAATACTGCAGTTTTGGAACTGTGTTTGTTCCTGCAGCAATTTTTTTATAATAATTTAGCAATAAATTATTATTATTATTATTATTATTATTATTATTATTATTATTATTATTATTATTATTCCAATCAGTTCATTCATATTATTATTTATGTTAGCATTAATAATAGGGGTGTGACGAGATCTCGCGAGATGAAATTTGGCGAGATTGCTCGTCGCATTAAAATTCTGTCTCGCGAGATTTGTTATCCAACAAGCAACCGGAAAACACAGGCATTACTATTTACTACGCACCCGCCACGTTCAAATCGTGATCCAAGAAGCAGCAAAATGACGGACAATACAGATATTGAAATTGAAGATGCCCCCACCACGTTCAAATCTTTTGTTTGGCAGCATTTTGGGTTCCCGACAGAAATGATTAATGGCAAGAGAGTAAGTGATAAGACACGGACAATATGCAGACACTGCAAGCAAACAATGCCGTACAGCGCGGCTAATACGAGCAGTGAGCGCATCTTTTCCACAGCTGGAGACATAGTCAATGCGCAAAGATCCCAACTACTGCCAGAAAATGTGGACATGCTAATATTCTTAAAAAAGAACATGGATGTGTAGTTGTCAGTGACATACTTGATACATCTCAGTCTGTAAATGACAGAGAAGAACTTCTTGTTTTGCTTATATTGTTTGCACTTGAAAAAAGGAGAAATATATAATTTTATTTATTTTATTTTAACTTTTATAACATTTTATTTTAGTTTCAATTTGTAGAGGAAGAAGTGACATACTTGGTCAGGATCTGTTTGCACTATTTGCCGTCTGTATTGACAGAGAAGAACTTTTTGTTTTGCACATATTGTTTGCTTTGGAAAAAAGGAGAAATATATAATTGTATTTTTTATTTATTTTTTAAATATTATTTTAACTTTTATAACATTTTAGTTTCAATTTGTAGAGGAAGAAGTTCATTAAGAAGTTTATTAAAAAGAAGAAGACCATTGAATGTTAAGGCTTGTGCAACTAAGTTAAATAAAAGTCTGTTTTAGTTTTCTTAAAATCTCGTCTCGTCTCGATCTCGTGAACCCAATCTCGTGTCTCGTCTCGTCTCGTGAGCTGAGTGTCTCGTCACACCCCTAATTAATAATAATAAATGTCATTGTTTCATTTTTGCACAATAATTAGTTTTGGGACTGTTTGGTCCTGAAGCAAAAAAATAAAAATAATAATTAAATAATTATTATTAATAATAATAATAATAATAATAATATATTAATTAATCCAATCAGTTCAGTTTGGTCCTGAAGCAAAAAATGTTTTTTTGTTTAAATAATTTAGCAATAAATAAATATTAAAATAATATTGTTAATTAAAAAAATACTACTACTGTTATTATTATTATTATTATTATTATTATTATTATTATTATTATTATTATTATTATTATTATTATTATTATTATTAATCCAATCAGTTAATTCATATTAATATTTACGTTAGTAGTAATATTAATAAATGTCATTGTTTTATTTTTGCACAATAATCAGTTTTGGAACTGTGTTTGTTCCTGCAGCAATTTTTTATAATAATTTAGCAATATATTAATATTAAATTAATAATAATAATAATAATAATAATAATAATAATAATAATAATAATAATATTATTATTATTATAATATTTATATTTATTAATCCAAGCAGTTCAGTTTGGTCCTGAAGCAAAACAATTTTTTAAATTAAATAATTTAAAAAAAAAAATTTCTTATAATACAAATAATTTTATTATTATTAATTCAATCAGTTAATTCATATTAATATTTATGTTAGCATTACTATTAATAAATGTCATTGTTTAATTTTTGCACAATAATCAGTTTTGGGACTGTGTTTGGTCCTGAAGCAAAAAAATTAAAATGTATTAAATAATTTAGCAATAAACGAAATTAAACTAATATTGTTCATTAAAAAACATTATTATATTTATATAATAAATAAATAATATATAAATATTATTATATTTATTGTGTTTGGTCCTAAAGCAAAACAAATTTTAATTAAAAGTAAATTAATAATAATAATAATAATAATAATAATAGCACTGAATAGTACTAATGTGAGTTCTGTTTTAGTATTATTTAATAAAATTGTATTATTTATTAAAATATTACTATTGGCATTATTGTTAATTAATAATAATAAGTATTATTATTGTTTCAGTCAATTAGTTTATATTAATATTTTTGTTCGCCTTGTTATAAATAAATGTGATTGTGTCATTTTTGCATAAAAATCTATTTTTAATCAATATTAAATTAATGATAATAATATTAATATTATTACCCCTGAATAGCACTAATGTGAGTTCTATTTTAATATATTTTAATACTACTGTCAAGATTTAAAAAATTCTAAATATTACTCTTGGTATTATTATTAATAAATATATTCGTTTTTAATTAATATAAATATTAATATTTAACATTTATTTATATTTCTGACTTATTTTGTTGTTTTCTATTGGATGTATTTCTATATTCAAGTCACCAATGTTGTGATACATATGCATATAAAGCATATACTGTATATATACTTGTAGTATAATAATAATAATTATTATTATTTTAAAAACTGATATATGTTAGCTTTGGTATTAATATTTATTACTATACATTTTATTATTCATATTAACTGGTTAATTGATAAATGTCACTGAAATATTTTTCACAAACTATTTTAGCATTATTTATTAATAATAAAATAAAATAATTAAAATTAATGTATATTTTGGTATTTATTATTATTTAACATACACTTTAATCATATAAATTAGTGTTAATATTAATATTGCACTGATATTAACATTAATAATAATAGTGGTATTCATAACAATAAATATAACAATTGATTTTTGAACAATAAACAATTGTAGTACTTTCTTTGGTCCTGAAGCAAACCCAGTTGAGACCCACTGAACTAAATGTTAAATGAACACTTAATAAATTCACACCAGCATCCATAAAAGCTTCTAAACAGGAGTATAAAGGTGATTTAGTTGTGTGTGTTTGTGAAGAGAGTCAGACAGTCGGGTCAGCATTTCCTCTCATACCCATAATTCTCAGTGCTTCCCGCTGTGTGAGGTCTCTATCAGCGCCTGTCCGTTCATCCTCTGACCTGTGACTGAACGCCCTCGCTAGTTGATGACAGAGCGGTTTGTCACGCTGACCTCTGACCCCCAGACAGTCTCACGCATCACCGGCCAGCCAACACAGAACGGCCAATCAGAGCGCGGCTCAAAAGCGAGGCCCGCCGGGTCGCGCCGGGATCCGAGGTGAAGAGAGGCGTAAATCCAACAAGACATTTCATTTAGAGCCTGTTGTTTAAGTCTCGCCCCGGCTCTGATCCCGAACCGAGGAAGCGGGAAAATAATGGCACTCGGATCCCAGAGGCAGAACAACAGAAAGCATTGAGGCCGAAAGCTCGTAACGCTAGCTAATGTGCGCCACTTCGTTTCCACAATCAAAAGTGACACTTTAAATATTGCAGTGGAAAACATTTAGAAACGTAAAAGCACAAATAATGGCCTTGTGAATGAAATTCATTCTGCTCATGTTTGATGAATGAGACCTTTTGCGCAGTGTTAGACTTATTTATAAAGATTTTCTAGTTTCAGTTTTTTGTGCTCAATCTTTAATTTTTGTTTTCAGTTTCCATTTAAATATGTATTTTATTTTATAATTTATTGTATGTATTTTTGTATTTTAAATAGTAATATTAAATAGTAATATTTAATTTGTAAGTAATTTGTTTGTTTTTTTCATATCACTTTTAATTTTATTTTATTATTTTAATTTTGGAAATAGTAGTTTCCAGCAATATTTTCTATACATTTTTTATTTCTGTTTTATTTCAGCTTTACTTCAATAAACATTTTTATACATTTCACACACACACACACACACACACACACACACACACACATATATATATATTTCTATACATTTTTCATTTGTTTTATTTCAACTTTACTTCAATAAACATAAAAATTATATTTTTAGTATATTATTATATTATATTATATTATATTATATTATATTATATTATATTATATTATATTATATTATATTATATTATATTATATTATATATAAGGATTTTCTAGTTTCAGTCTGTTGTGCTCAATCTTTCATTTTTGTTTTCAGTTTTCATTTAAATGTGTATTTTTATTTTATTTTATTATTTATTTATTTAATGTATTTTTGGTATTTTATGTATTAAATGGTGATATTTAATTAGTTTATTGTATATATTTTCTGTATTTTAAATAGCAATATTAAATAGTAAATAGTAATATTTAAAATAAAATAAAATAAATTATATCACTTTTTTTATATCACAATTTTATTAGTAGTAGTATTTTTTTGGGAAATTTGGAAATCGTTTCCAGCAACATTTTTTTTTTTTTTTCATAAAAATTTTCATTATATATATATATATATATATATATAGCCATTTTATTATGTCCTTTTGCCATTTTTTATTTATTAATTTAATTTATTAATTTATTATTAGTTTTTTGAAAATATTTTAGTTTTATTTAAAGTTTTATATATATATGTGTGTGTGTGTGTGTGTGTGTGTGTGTGTGTGTGTGTGTGTGTGTGTGTGTGTGTGTGTGTGTGTGTGTGTGTGTGTGTGTGTGTGTGTGTGTGTTTTGTATTGTTGTATTGTAGTAATATTTCAAATAATTTAATTGTATTTTTATATCACTTTTTTAGTACTTAAACTTATTTCAGACCAAAGCAACATTGCAAAGCTTTTATTTGTTTTTGTTTATTAGTTTTTCATATTATCTAATAATTCATATTATATTATAAATATATAAAAAAACTTTTTTCAATAACAAAATAGTTTTAAATTGTATTTATTATGTCCTTTTGCCATATTAATTTATTAATTTAATTTATTAATTTTTTATTATTTATTCTTTTTTATATTTTTTTATATTATATTAATAATATAAAATGTTTACTTTATATTAAAATATTTAAACAGCTTTTTACAGCTTTAAATATATATATATATATATATTTTTTGTATTGTTGTATTGTAGTAATATTTCATTTTTAAATAATTGAATTGTATTTTATATTTTTATATGTTTAGTACTTAAACATATTTCAGGCCAAGCAACATTGAAAAGCTTCTATTTATTTGTTTTTTGTTTATAACAATAATAAATAATATAAAAAATAAATCTTACCATTTACAATATATTTATATGTATATTAATCTTTCATTTTTAAGTTTTAAATTGTATTTTTATATCACTTTTAATTTTACTTGATTAATGTTAGTGCTTAAACTTATTTCAGGCCAAGGCAACATTGCACAGTTTTTTTTTATGTATTATTACCTCATATTTCATATTATTATATATTATATTATTATTATTAGTGATTCATTTGAATAGTACATTCCTTTATGTGAAAATATACAAATATATATATATTCATCAAATATAAGTTCATATAAGTTGTCCTAAGACAAGAACAGGTATTAGTTTTGATCGACTTTAAATGTTGACTACATATATATATATATATATATATATATATATATATATATATATATATATACATACACAGGGTGGGTGAAAAGTAACTGAGAAAATAATGGCACACAGATCCCAGAGGCAGAACAACAGAAACCACGGAGGCCGAAATCTCATAAGTCTAGCTAATGTGCGCCGCTTCGTTTTCACAATCAAAAGTGACACTTTAAATATTGCTGTGGAACACATTTAGAAATGTAAAAGCGTGAACAGAGCTGCTGCGTGTTTTGTAAACATACTCTGATTGAGTTCAGAAGCTCGTAACTAACGCCGTTGGATGGTATTTCAGCTCTTTCATAAAACAATAGTGTTTTTCAGAGCGTACTCGATACGGCGATTAGCGGTACGGCATCACAAAACACAACATTGCTGTTTTTGAGATGGGGTGTCATTCATGAGCACGCTTCCGTGTGAATCATTCAGAAATCCATTCTTGTGCAAATCATTACTGTGAAATGAATGCAGCAATGTACAAAATAATGGTCTTGTGAATGAAATTCATTCTGCTCATGTTTGATGAATGAGACCTTTGTTTTGCACAGTTTTGCAGTAGCGTCCTCTCTCTCTCTCTCTCTCTCTCTCTCTCTCTCTCTCTCTCTTTCTCAAAATAGTTACCACCTTACTTACCTAGTCAATTGGTTACATTGATAATTGCAAACATTTTTTGTATTACAAGTTTTATAAAAAGGTTTAAATATGCAAATGAGGCATTATTTAATTAAATATGCGCTAATTTGCATACATTTCTAGTATA
Source organism: Garra rufa (assembly GCF_049309525.1). Lineage (NCBI taxonomy): Eukaryota > Metazoa > Chordata > Actinopteri > Cypriniformes > Cyprinidae > Garra > Garra rufa. The sequence goes on from NC_133374.1 coordinate 851,270, forward strand.
AAAATCTAAACACTGGATGAAGTCAGTTTCAAAATTCTTGTTTACATTTTATTTACATATTTTGGGATTTTGGGTCTCATTTCGTCACTCTAAAATTCAGAAAAAAAACTTAGAACAGACAGAAAACGATATATTTTTTACCATTTTGGGGGGGAATAAAATGTTGTATAAAATCAAGTAAATCATATATGAACAAATCCCTTTGTAAAAACCTTCAGGATATAGACAGGAATACAAATGGAAAGTTTGGTGTGTGTAAGTGCTACTGAAGTGGAGATGTATGGCTCGGTGTAGGAGAAAAAACTCATTTTGAGAAAACAGCATTTAAAACTATGGATTGTAATTGAAATCTATTGACAAAAGTGCTATAAAAAGAAACACTTAACAGTGTCTTCTTCAGTGTTTTCTTTCCACTAGTCTGAAACACCAAAAAGTTTTCAAGTAGATTCATTATTTGTAGCACGCAACTCTCAGCCTATGAATTCTGACAATTTTATGATAAAATACAAACAATAAGTGTGTTTTTACACTCTTTAATTTTATTACACAAATTCTTTCGGTTTAAAGTAGTAATTTAAAGCATTCTATAGATATATTTATCATGTCTGCTGAGTTCAGATCATTTTTGTGAAGCGCTGCTCCTCAAGACAGAGACGGCAGAAAGCGCATCTTTAGCTATTTTACAAAAGCACAACATTTTGTTGATATTGTGATGCACACAAATAAAAGTAGACCTCGAATGATGTATTACTCTTACCTTTATGAGCAAAGATGATGGTGTATTTTAGGTTTTCGCTATTATTAAGAACAAAAATTCAAGTGGGTTCAAACGCATATGGGTTTTTGGCTATAGGTTTAAAGGAAAAGAGCATTTTTAGATAAACAAGGCAATAATAGATGGCACTCGTGGAGGTAGAAAAACAGTTCTTTAATAACAATAGGACTGCTTGTAAAAAAAAACTTAAATGCAAAAGAATGTTTCTGTCCATAGTAATTTTTTATTCAATGTGTGTGAAAGCATAAGCAGTTTAAATGTTTTGCCACTTGCTTGAGCAACTTAATATATTAATCTATAAGTAAATGCAAAAGTAAAAAGCATGGAATAATGTGTTGCTTATATTTATTGTTTTTAAACTTGTCTATGAAAGATTACTGTACTGTGTAATTTTCTTTTTACAAAAGCACAACGTTTTGTTGATATTGTGAGTGCACACAAATAATAGACCTTTTGCAGTTCCAAATGATGTATTACTCTTACCTTTATGAGCAAAAATGATGGTGTATTTTAGGTTTTCGCTGTTATTAAGAAAAAAATTCAAGTGCTCGCACCGGCGCTTCCATGTCCTGCAAAGCGTGCTTTAGCTTCCACAATCCGCACAAATGATTAGATATGTGTCTAACAGCGCACATTTATCTAGGTTAAATGTTTAAATTAATATTGTGAAATGCATCAAGTGTTTTATGTCCATAGCTTTTATTTTAGGCAAGACTAAATTGATCAAACATGCTCGACTCATTGCCACTGGCCGCTTGGCCATTACTTTAAAAAACAAAAGCTTGAATTTAACAAACATAAAATGTTCCAAACATATTTCTAAATCAAAAATGTCATAATTAGACCATAAATGCATATAATTAAAGTCTACTGTGTTTCACAGTCAACGCATATGGGTTTTTGGCGAGGTTTAAAGGAAAAGAGCATTTTTAGATAAACAAGGCAATAATAGATGGCACTCGTGGAGGTAGGAAAACAAAGTTCTTTATTAACAACAAGACTGCTTGTAATAAAGATTTAAATGCAAAAGAAAGGCAGTAGAACTGACTGTTTCTGTAAGTAGTCATTTTTTATTCAATGTTTGTGATAGCATAAGCAGTTTAAATGTGGCACTTGCTTGAGCAACTAAATATATAAATCTAGAAATAAATGCAAAAGTAAAAAGCATGGAATAATGTGTTGCTTATATTTATTGTTTTTAAACTTGTCTATGAAAGATTACTGTACTGTGTAAAAAAAAAAATCACAATGCTAAAAAAGCACTTTCAATAACAGTTGTTTGGATGTGAAATCAAAATAATGGATGAATGTGTTTGTGGAAATCAGGCTTGTGCTGTGTGTAAGCTATTGTGCAATAATTGCACAGTTCTAAAAACAAAAATGCATTGCATGATCAAACATTTGGGTGAGATAAATATATTTTTTCGAAAAATGTCTAAAAAAATTAAAAATCCTGATTGGAGTTTCACTATAAATAATTCTACATGATAAAAAGAAGAATTTAAATGAACAGATTCAAAACAATGATTCAGTGATTAATTTGAATATAGTGCATTACTTTGTCAAAATATACAAAAACGTACACTTTGTAATAGAATAAATGAGTCGATTTATGCAGTCCATCAGTATATTTTAAGTGTATATTTTTAAGGATTCTCTAGTTTCATTAAATTAATGTTAAATTTTTCATTTTATGTTTTCAGTTTTAATTTAAATATTTTCAAATTTATTTATTTCTTTATTTTATAGTAATAGAAATAGTAGTTTCCAGCAACAAGTTTTTCATTTATGATTTATTTCATGTTTTAGAACAAATCAAGCGAGTCAATGATTCAGTAACCCATTCATAAAGACAGTCGCTTGCCTCGTTTCTGAATGAATCAGCCGTTTGAACGAATCAGTTCAATGAAGGACTAAATGACTCACTCATTCAAACAGCCATTTGTCACCACCTATTAGTGGCTTGGTTTCATATTTAAAAATATCACTGCTTTTTCCCCCACAAATAACATTTCTTATTTGTGTATTAAAAATGTATTTAAAAAATTCATCTTATAAAATTATTTATGCATTTGCAATTTTGTGCCGTAAATGCATTTGTGGCACCTCCTCTTCATCAAACAGTCTGTGTAAATGCATCTAATGTCACTTCAGATGCAGCTTCTGTTTCCTCTGCAGTGGAAAGATGCTGTTTGTTGATACTGATTTCATTTGAATGGTAACAAATCTACAGTTTCTTATTATTTTAGCTAAATTAATTAACACAATGTAAGAATGTTATGTGAAAGATGACACATAAAAAGGTTAGGGGGAATTTCTAAACATAGTTATATACAGCAGTTTATTTTCAGTCAATTGTCATTTCTAGCTCTTTCTAGTCACAGAGCACTTTAAGTGAGAGAACATCTGTAAGTTAGTCCAGATCAGGGGAATTTGTAATGTTTAATATTTTTTTTATTACGCAAGTAATTTTTTGCATTGAAAAAAAAAAAGATTTTTGTTTGTATATGCTGTTAATTATATTTTTTTAGGTCACACTTCAGAAAAAAAAAATCGGAATCTGCCAAGAAAATTGCAATTGGTGCATTTCTAATATATACAGTGAAGAAAAAAATTACTGATCCCTGCTGATTTTGTACATTCGCCCACTGACAAAGAAATGATCCGTCTATAGTTTTAATGCTAGGTTTATTTAAACAGTTAGAGACAGGATAACAACAAAAAAATCCAGAAAAACACATTTCAAGTTATAAATTGATTTACATTTTAATGAGTGAAAAAAGTATTTGATCCCCAATCAATCAGGAAGATTTCTGGCTCCCAGGTGTCAAGGAGCTGAGATTAGGAGCACTCTCTTAAAGGGACTGCTCCTAATCTCAGTTTGTTACCTGTATAAAAGACACCTGTCCACAGAAGCAATCAATCAATCAGATTCCAAACTCTCCACCATGGCCAAGACCAAAGAGCTGGCCAAGGATGACAGGGACAAGATTGTAGACCTACACAAGACCTCGCCAAGCAGCTTGGTGAGAAGGTGACAACAGTTGGTGCAATTATTTGCAAATGGAAAAAATGCAAATAACTGTCAATCTCCCTCGGTCTGGGGCTCCATGCAAGATCTCACCTTGTGGAGTTTCAATGATAATGAGAATGGTGAGGAATCAGCCCAGAACTACACAGGAGGATCTTGTCAATGATCTCAAGGCAGCTGGGACCATAGTCACCAAGAAAACAATTGGTAACACACTACACCATGAAGGACTGAAATACTGCAGCATCCACAAGGTCCCCCTGCTCGAGAAAGCACATGTACAAGCCCGTCTGAAGTTTGCCAATGAACATCTGAATGATTCAGAGGAGAACTGGGAGAAAGTGTTGTGGTCAGATGAGATGAGAAATCCAGCTCTTTGGCATCAACTCAACTCACCGTGTTTGGAGAAAGAGGAATGCTGCATATTACCCCAAGAACACCATCCCCACCGTCAAGCATGGAGGTGGAAACATGCTTTGGGGGTGTTTTTCTGCTAAGGGGACAGCTGCACCACATCGAAGAGACGATGGGTCGTGGATGGGTATTCCAGCATGACAATGAGCCAAACACACGACCAAGGCAACAAAGGAGTGGCTCTAGAAGAAGCACATTAAGGTCCTGGAGTGGCCTAGCCAGTCTCCAAACCTTAATGCCATAGAAAATCTGTTTAGGGAGTTGAAGATCAGAACTGCCAAACATCAGCCTCTAAACCTTAAAGGAGTGGTTCACTTTCAGAACAAAAATTTACAGATAATTTACTCACCCCCTTGTCATCCAAGATGTTCATGTCTTTCTTTCTTCATTCGTAAAGAAATTGTGTTTTTTGAGGCAAACATTTCAGGATTTCTCTCCATATAATGGACTTCTATGGTGCCTCCGAGTCTGAACTTCCAAAATGCAGTTTAAATGCAGCTTCAAAGTGCTCTATCTAGCGAAACAATGGGTTATTTTCTAAAAATATTTACAGTTAATATATACTTTTTAATCTCAAACGCTCGTCTTGCCAAGCTAGACAAGATGAGCATTTGAGGTTAAAAGTATATAAATTGTTTGTTTTTTTTTTAAAATAACCCATCATTTTGCTAGATAAGACCCTTCTTTCCTTGGCTGTGATCGTTTAGAGCCCTTTGAAGCTGCATTTTGGAAGTTCAAACTCTGGGGCACCATAGAAGTTCATTATATGGAGAGAAATCCTGAAATGTTTTACTCAAAAAACATAATTTCCTTACGACTGTTCTCCATCTCCAGTATATTTGAGCGTATTTACTCAGTCATTTCCCTCGAATCACTACATCATGATAAATTATGCATTTGACAGCATTTATATCCGAATACATATTTTTCCAAGAATAGATTAAACAGTTCTGAGTCCGGTTGATGCATAAACTCAATACAACAATGTAATCCCGATCCAATATAAAGCCATTCATCGGAGTCATTTCTTGTTTAGTATTTTATTATTTTATTATGTATATCCCTGGGCACGTTATACAATGTACATTTACATCATCATGTTAATAATGCAAAGGAGAGCAAGTAGAAAATACAATATTATTTTAATTATAATAATAGCAAAAAAAAAATTATGTGAAGGGTCATAATGCACAGCCAGCACCAAATAGACAGAACGGCATAACTCTGAAAAAAAATGTACTGAATTATAAGTGCCAACATTCAGAATTAAATAAACATAGTATTTGTGATGACCCGAAGCTGACACTAAATTTTTGAGGAAATGTTTGCTCTTTGTAGAGTAAAACACAGGTATATATCATAGTAGCATAGTATCTATTTAGTAAAAATAGACTTTGATTCCTGAACTTACTCTTGTTAAGTACGGCCGCTGCTGTCAGCGGGAAAACTTTTACCCTGCAAGCTCCAATCCAGAAGCCAGAAACACAGAAATGTGTGAAGAAGGCTAATTGCCAACAAGGGTTTTGCCACCAAGTCATGTTTTGGGAAGGGGTCAAAAACGTATTTCATTCATTTAAATGCAAATCTAAAAAAACTATTTTGAAATGCATTTTTCTTGATTTTTTTTTTTTTTGTCATTCTGTCTCTCACTGTTTGAATAAACCTACAAGGGATGCACCGAACGTTCGGCAACCGAAATTATTCGGCCGAAAATAAGAAAAAGCTCTTTCGGTGTTCGGCTGAATAAGCGAAAAGGAAGAATAAATGACCAAACAATGACGTGACACAAACAAATAAGAGGCGTGCACTAATGCAACAAACATGTCCGCAGTGTGGAAGCATTTAAAACTGTCAGAGAAAGACGCAAAAATCATTACAAGCACTGACAGCACGAGACTATTTAGTTAGTGGTTGTTGCTGGTTACTGTATGATGACTGAAATCACTTAATAGTCTTAAACCATTAGTAAGTAAACTACAGTTATGTTGTCTAATACACGCACAAATTGTATTTATTCTGACCGCGCTGCACCAGCTCCTTAGCCAGGGGTCAAAGTCCAAAGCGCCGGGAAAATCTGCGCTGAAAGAGCTTAATGAGAATCATTCATAAATCTGCTGCTGTCAGCAAAAAGTAGTACTGAGGTCTTCTTGCGGCTTTCCGCCAAAATAAAAGTCAACATTCATAAATGTTAGTATTGTAATTTTACTGTTGTTCTGTAAAATAATGTGGCTTAAGTAACACAAAAATAATGATAACAATCAACAGTTCTATTAATACATTTATTATAACATTCTCCTTTGCTCAGCAAGGCTGCATTTATTTGTACTTTAAAAACACATGCCTGATTTAAGAAGGGGGTCTTAAAAATGGCCTTATTAACTTATTAATTTTAAGTTATATTGTGCTTTGTTATAGGCTATAATGTCTACTAGAATGTTAAAAATGTTCAATATTTTTGAATTGTTGTTTTGTAATTGATTTTTTTATTTTTTTATTTTTGAAAACCAAGACAAAACTGTAAAAAGCAAATATTGGCTATTTAATTTATGCAATGGTGAAAAAAATTGGCAAATACATGGTGGACAAAACACGAAAAAACTTCGGCCCAGTGTATAATTTTGTTCGGCTTCGACCAAGAATTTTGATTTCGGTGCATGCCTAAAACCTACCATTAATATTATAGATTGATCATTTCTTTGTCAGTGGGCAACTGTAAAAAAATCAGCAGGGGATCAACTTTTTTTTTTTTTCACTGTACACTATTGAAAAAAACTTTTTTTTGGAATATTAAATATTATATGATTCTGTTTAGGCCACTGAACTTCCTGTCCTGTTTTCTCCTGTTTCCCTCCAGGATGATTCCCTCTGCCAGCAAGACGTTTAAGATCAACGACCTGGCGGCAGGCCGCGAGTACGAGCTGTGCGTTTTAGCGGTGTACGACGACGGCATCACATCTCTAACAGCCACGCGTGTGGTGGGCTGTGTCCAGTTCCACACTGGCGCGGAGGCGGGTCAGTGCCGCTTCATCCCCAGCCAGTTCCTCGGCGGCACCATGATCATCATCATCGGCGGGATCATCGTGGCGTCCGTCCTCGTCTTCATCATCATCCTCATGATCCGCTACAAGGCTTACGGCGGGGCCGACGCAGCCAAAGCCAAAGCACGAGGAGACTCCGGCGTACACGTGCACTCGCAGACCAACGGGAGCCGTCCGGGACGATCCGGCTCCAGGCAGGACGAGCGTCCAGAGTCGCCCGGCGGGAAGGACTGCAAGGCGCTGGTGCTGCTGAAGATGGAGGAGACGCATGAGGAGCTGAAAGTCGAGCTTCCGCCCGTTTGCTCCGAGAAAGCTCTGCCTCCGCCGTCGTCCCGGAGAGCCAGCTTGGGCGGGCCGCCGTCCGACGACACGCAGACGGACAGCAGCCTGACGGGATCCACCATGTCCCTGTGCCTGATCGGGTCCGGCGCCGGCCCGGCCGAACCCCCTCGAAAGGGGCCGCTGGCCAACATGGGGCACCTGCCCAGCGAACTGGCTCGGACTCGGCATCGCTTCTCCTTCGACGGAGACTATGCTCTGTTCCAGAGCCACAGTTACCCGCGACGGGCCCGAACCCGCCGCCACAAATCCACCACCCAGCTGAACATGGACGTGTCGCCGCCCTGCAGCCGGAGGGTGACGTTCAGCAGCACAGAGTGGATGTTGGAGAGTACGGTGTGACGGACTCAAGCGCACACGGCACGTCTACACACACGTTTTTGGACTGTCTGCATATTGACGTTGTTGCAGTAACACACACTCCGTTGATTCCGGTGTCCGTTTTAACACGTCTGAAACATGACACAGCATCTCTGCTGACAAACCTAGTGAGCTGCCTACTTAGACGGCGTCTATGAACGCATTAAATGATTAGAAGTGAATGGATAGACATTCAAAATAAATAAATGCTATTTTCAACATTGATAATAATCAGAAATGCTTCTTGAGCTTGGTGCAAATGCAAATCAGCATATTAGAATGATTAGGATCATGTGACACTGGAGAAGACTGCAGTAATGATGATGAAAATTCAGCTTTGATCGCAAGAATAAATTGCATTTCAGATATTTAAATTTTTTTGGATCAAATAAATGCAGGTTTGCTGAGCAGAAGAGACTTCTTTCAGAGATTTGAACCCTAAATATTTAAACACTAGCGTATATTTATTATATCAGTGGTTCTCAAGTGGTTTTACATCAGATGTTACATTAAATTAAAAGTGGTGATATATTTTTATGTTCATCCACCAACATTTTTTAATCATACAAACTTGTATTTGAATGTGGTCATGTTCTTGGCACATCAAAATCCTGTTATTATTAATGTTTTGAATTCGCTTTTAATTTTTGTTTTTTTCAGTTTAATTTTTTTTTAAATAAATGTTTTCAATAAAAAACTAAAAAAATATATATATATATATATATATATATATATATATATATATATAATTTGGAATTTTTCTGTATTATAATATTTATTCATTCATTTTTAATCAGCTTCAATTTTATATTTTCAGTTTCAATTTTAGCTTCATTTTTAGTATTTCTTTTTATTATTATTACGTAATTTTTATTAGTTTATCAGAACAAACCTGAGACCTTTTTTAGCTCACGACGCACCATTAGAGAACCACTGTTTTGTTATTTATTCACTTGCAACATACAAACATTTACGACGGCATTTTAGTGCTGCATTAAAAATTAGCAGGGTTATTTATTTGTTTGTAATATTTTGAGAATAAAGGTGAAATACTACGAGAAAAGTTTAAATATTTCAAAAATAAAGTCAAAATATTCTGAGAATAAAGTCGAAATATTATGAGAATAAAGTCGAAATATTAAGACAATAAAGTCAATATTACAAGAATAAATTTGAAATACTATGAGAATAAAGTCAAAATGTCTCAAGAATTAAGTCGAAATGTTTCGAAAATAGTAAAATTACGAGAATAAAGAGGAAATTACGAGAATAAAGTCGAAATGTTTCAAGAATAAAGTCAAAATATTATGAGAATAAAGTCGAAATGTTTCAAGAATAAAGTCAAAATATTATGAGAATAAAGTCGAAATATTAAGACAATAAAGTCAATATTACAAGAATAAAGTCGAAATACTATGAGAATAAAGTCGAAATGTCTCAAGAATAAAGTTGAAATTACAAGAATAAAGTCGAAATGTTTCTAGAATAGTCAAATTACGAGAATAAAGAGGAAATTACGAGAATAAAGTCGAAATGTCTCAAGAATAAAGTCAAAATATTATGGGAATAAAGTCGAAATATTAAGACAATAAAGTCAATATTACAAGAATAAAGTCGAAATACTATGAGAATAAAGTCGAAATGTCTCAAGAATAAAGTTGAAATTACAAGAATAAAGTCGAAATGTTTCGAGAATTGTCAAATTACAAGAATAAAGAGGAAATTATGAGAATAAAGTCGAAAAATTACTAGAATAATCTCAAAATATTCTTACAAATATTTCAACCTTATTCTCAAAATATTTCCACTTTATTCTCGTAATATTTTAACTTTATTCTCATAATATTTCGACTTTATTCTCATAATATTTTGACTTTATTCTCATAATATTTCAACTTTATTCTCATAATATTTTGACTTTATTCTCGTAATATTTCAACTTTATTCTCATAATGATTCAACTTTATTCTCACAATATTTCAACTTTATTCTCATAATATTTCGACTTCATTCTCATAGTATTTCGACTTTATTCTCATAATTTCGACTTCAACTTTCAACAAAATATTACAACTTTAACATTGTAATCTTGTCGTGGCACTAAATCACCATCGTAAACATTGAACTTGAAGTCTGGAATCAGTTTGTTTTCAGTGTCACACATTTGCCTCAGAGTGTTTCAAATCAATCATAGTTCAGATGCTGCATTAGAAGGCAGCTCCCTAAGTAGGTGCCTCACTAGGGTTGGAAACAGCACTGATGTCTGTAGTCATTTGATAGAGCACAGTGTGACCCGTCCTGCCTCCTCCCGCGGTCCAAAAGAGAGTCCGTAACGCAGCGGTGCCTTATCTAACGACCAACCGACGGAGGATGCTGCTATCTGAGGTCACAAACATACACTCGTCCCGTCCCGTTCACACAGGTCTCTTTCTTTAGTCTTTTTGTTTACTATGTGATGCCAAGGGTGCAAAAGGAGGAGGAGGAAGTGACTGCGTGATGCTACGCGTCCAGGTGAGCGCTGTGTGTGAATGTGTATATGTCCAATACTTTTCAAAGACTTTTGCACAGAAGACACGAGATATATACGGATACGTATCGCACCAGTCTATACAACAATAAAGAAACGATTACGAAATAGATCTATACAAATCTGCTTTTTCAGGAAGAACGGACCAGGTTTTCTACACTATACGAGGACGATTCGCAGCTGGATGGACTGTTTATGAACCGGTATTGTGCTGATGTGACTGTATCCAAAAATCGGTTTTGTATCTGGCTGGTCTAGATAAAAAAAATAATAATGATAAAAAAAAAAGATGAAATAAGACCAATATCGACAGCAACGACAAATACATATATAAGTATATTAAAATCTCTCGGTGTATGTGTTCTGAAATATGTAAGTCATAGGTGACATGACTTTTTGCGAAACATTTTGGAGTGCTGGCGTACGGTTTTTACATTAAAAACCACGGTCATCAGCGATCCCCACGGTTAGCGTATTCAACTTTGGACCATTTATGCCTCACGAAAAAGGGGATTAAATTTTTTTGTGTGGGTTGACTGTATGAGGTGTTTCTGTCTTTTATTCTTGCACATTTTCCTCACACTTTGGTTTCTCTTGGTGCTCAAAGTGTCTGTAATCGATGAGGCGACCAAAAATACCTCGTCTAATTGTGGTTTCGTGACAATTTCGGATGTTTTTTGGAGGGGTTTTATACAAACACGCTTTCAGATTCCATCTACAGTGGCTCTGCATCAAAATGCATTAACCCTTTGGTTGTGTTGACCTGTTTTCACGAAAATACTAGTTAACATTATCAGAGGATTTATAGAATTTTATGAAATGTTTCTTTCTCTGTTATACTGTGAAAGATTAAGATTAAGTTCTACTGACATGCAACTAATATTTATTAATTTTAAATCAGCTTTTGTTTCTCTGTATTCGGTTTTAATTTCAAATTAGTTTTATTAGTTATTCATTATTGCTTTATATATATATATATATACATACAAGGCTATCAGCACCGACTAACTTAACTATTTTCATTTTATTATTATTAGGTACTTTATGTCTTATAATATTTCTTAAATTTCACTTTTATTTTTATATTTTCAGTTTTCATTTTAGTTTAAAGTACATTTACTTTTTTTTAGTAATTTTGCCATTTTTATTTATTTATATATTTCATTTATTATTCAGTTAAACTTAGCTATTTTTATTTTAATATTATATAGTACTTTGTTTTATATTTCTTAATATTTTAATTTCACTTTTATTTTATATTTTCAGTTTTCATTTCACTTTAACTTTTAGTAATTTTGCCATTTTTAATTTCAGTCAGTTTAACTTTATTTTTATTTTATTATTATTATTAGGTACTTTATGTCTTATAATATGTCTTAATATTTTTTATTCAATTTTATTTTTATATTTTCATTTGTCATTTTACTTAAACTTTTAGTAATTTTGCCATTTTTCAAATTTCAGTTAGTTTAACTAATTTAATTATCCCAGTTATTATTTGAATTTCATTATTATTTAGTACTTTCTTATATTTTTTCTTAATATTTTAAATTCACTTTTATTTTTAGTCATTTTGCCATTTTAAATTTCAGTTAGTTTAACTTTACTATTTTTATTTAATTATTAGTTAGTGCTTTGTCTTATAATATTTCTTAATATTTTAACTTCACTTTTATTTTTATATTTTCAATTTTCATTTTACTTTAACTTTTAGTAATTTTGCCATTTAATTTCAGTTAACATAAATTTAATTATCTAATTTATTATTATTTTATGTTATTGTTATTTAGTACGCACATTTGTTTTTATTTTTTTGTCATTTACATTTTTTAATCTAATATTTATATTTAATATTCAGCTTTATTTCAATTATCAAAATTTGTAATAGTTTTAGTTATAATAAGTACACTGATTCCTACAGCTGTTTTCATTTCTAATTAGCTTTATTTCTGCACTTGTTCCATTATTTACATTTACTGTCTGTAGAGACACTCTTATCAAGAGCCACTTATAAGTGCTTTAGCTTCAAAAATGAGACTGTTATGATCAACAGATGGCACACATGACATTTACAGCATTATCTGCTAGGAACAGAAGTGCTTATTACAAGCAAAAATTACAATACACACTAATACAAATATTAAAATTAAACAGTGAACACTTGCAGAGAATGCAATGAAACCTAGTGCAAATAAACAACCTTGTGCAAGCCTTTTATTTATCTCAATTTTTTTTTTTTATGTATTGTTCAATTTGAGAGTAATTTCACTGAATGGGTGCCATTTTTGTCCTCAGGATATAATAATTCATAGAATATATCAAGGGCTTAGTATTTAGATGAATGGATGCTTTCAACTGATTTCCTATTGAACCGTCACCAACTGAAGTGCAGTGCTCAAACTATTTCAAATAATATAGTGAATTAAGCTACAAACTCCATCATAATGCACAGTGTTTCCATCTAACGTGTATTTTGAGCTGCAGCTGGTCATATGTATGTGTGTTTTAATTATTAGTAAACAAGTTACCTCACCTCAATATGCTCGTAGATTTGTGTTGGATGTCTTCGAGGTAAAAGCAGTTATCCTCGGAATGGAAATATGAAGAGACTATTTTATTTGTTAACATCATACTTTTTTCGCTTATGTCAGTTATTCTCATAAAACTAGTGAGCTAATCCAGTAGTAGTACTGACACTGTCGTAAACATGACTGAAGGCACGAAAAACGAAGCAACAGACAAACCGATTCAATTGAGTGAGTCATTTACGCTGGAACCGCTCCGATTGATTCGAGCTTGTGACTTCGTTCATTCAGTTCGAGCGATTCACTAGCAAAAGAAAAGATCAAAAGAGCCTATTATTTTCAAATCAACCTCTCTTGTAATGACTTTTAAAAGCACATAGTGGTGGGTGTGGGCTCGCGAATCATTTGATTCAGATCGGAAGTTTGGTGCGGGTTCGCGAATCATTTGATTCAGTTTGAAAGTTCAGAGCGCGTATTGCAAATCATTTGATTCAGATCGAAACTTTGGTGCGGGCTCGCAAATCATTTGATTCAGATTGGGAATCCGTAGCGGGTTGGCAAATCATTTGATTCAGATCGGGAGTCCGTAGCAGGTTGGCAAATCATTTGATTCAGATCGGGAGTCCGTTGCAGGTTGGCGAATCATTTGATTCAGATCAGGATTTCGATGTGGGTTTGCGAATCATTTGATTCAGATAGGGAGTTTGTAGCGGGCTCATGAATCATTTGATTCAGATCAGAAGGTCGAAGCTGGTTGGCGAATCATTTGATTCAGATCAGAACTTCAAAGCGGGTTTGCGAATCATTTGATTCAGATTAGGACTTCTATGTGGGTTCGCAAATCATTTGTTTCAGTTCGTGAGTTCGGAGCGCGTATCGTGAGTCATTTGATTCAGATCGGGAGTTTGGTGCGGGTTCGCAAATCATTTGATTCAGTTCGGAAGTTCGAGAGTTCGGAGCGCGTATCGCGAATCATTTGATTCAGATCGGGAGTTCGGAGCGCGTATAGCCAATCATTTGATTCAGATCAGGAGGTTGAAGCTGGTTGGCGAATCATTTCATTCAGATTAGGACTTCGATGTGGGCTCGCGAATAATTTGATTCAGATCGGGAGTTCGTGCAGGTTTGCAAATCATTTGATTCAGATCAGAACTTCAAAGCAGGTTTACGAATCATTTGATTCAGATTATGACTTCTATGTGGGTTCGCGAATCATTTGATTCAGATCAGAACTTCAAAGCGGGTTTGCGAATCATTTGATTCAGATTAGGACTTCTATGTGGGTTTGTGAATCATTTGATTCAGATCGGAAGTTTGGATCACATATCGAGAATCATTTGATTCAGATCAGAAGTTCAGAGCGCATATTGCGAATCATTTGATTTAGATCAGGACTTTAATGCAGGTTTGCAAATCATTTGATTCAGTTCGGGAGTTCGGAGTGCGTATCGCGAAACATTTGATTCAGATCGGGAGTTTGGTGCGGGTTCGCAAATCATTTGATTCAGTTCAGGAGTTCGGGAGTTCGGAGCGCGTATCGCAAATCATTTGATTCAGATCGGGAGTTCGGAGCGCGTATAGCCAATCATTTGATTCAGATCAGGAGGTTGAAGCTGGTTGGCGAATCATTTCATTCAGATTAGGACTTCGATGTGGGTTCGCGAATCATTTGATTCAGATCGTGAGTTCGAAGCTGGTTGGCGAATCATTTCATTCAGATTAGGACTTCGATGTGGGTTCGCGAATCATTTGATTCAGATCGTGAGTTCGAAGCTGGTTGGCGAATCATTTCATTCAGATTAGGACTTCGATGTGGGCTCGCGAATCATTTCATTCAGATCCAGAGTTCGGTGCGGGTTCGCGAATCATTTGATTCAGTTCGGGAGTTCGGAGCACGTATTTCGAATCATTTGATTCAGATCGGGAGGTCGAAGCTGGTTGGCGAATCATTTGATTCAGATCAGGACTTCTGTGTGGGTTCGCGAATCATTTGATTCAGATCGGGAGGTCGAAGCTGGTTGGCGAATCATTTGATTCAGATCAGGACATCTGTGTGGGTTCGCGAATCATTTGATTCAGATCCGGAGTTCGGTGCGGGTTCGCGAATCATTTGATTCAGATCAGAACTTCAAAGCGGGTTTGCGAATCATTTGATTCAGATTAGGACTTCTATGTGGGTTCGTGAATCATTTGATTCAGATCAGAACTTCAAAGCGGGTTTGCGAATCATTTGATTCAGATTAGGACTTCTATGTGGGTTCGTGAATCATTTGATTCAGATCAGAAGTTCAGAGCGCATATTGCGAATCATTTGATTTAGATCAGGACTTTAATGCAGGTTTGCGAATCATTTGATTCAGTTCGGGAGTTCGGAGTGCGTATCGCAAATCATTTGATTCAGATCGGAAGTTTGGAGCATATATCGAGAATCATTTGATTCAGAACAGAAGTTCAGAGTGCATATTGCGAATTATTTGATTTAGATCGGGACTTCAATGCAGGTTTGCGAATCATTTGATTCAGATTTGGACTTCAATGTGAGTTTGCGAATCATTTGATTCAGATTGGGAGTTTGGTGCGGGTTCACGAATCATTTGATTCAGTACGGGAGTTCGGAGCGCATAACGCAAATCATTTGATTCAGATCGAAACTTTGGTGCGGGCTCGCGAATCATTTAATTCAGATCAGGACTTCGATGTGGGTTCGCGAATCATTTGATTCAGATAGGGAGTTTGTAGTGGGCTCGCGAATCATTTGATTCAGATCGGGAGTTCGAAGCTGGTTGGCGAATCATTTCATTCAGATTAGGACTTCTATGTGGGTTCGCAAATTTTTTTATTCAGATCAGAAGTTCGGAGCGTATATCAAGAATCATTTGATTCAGATCGGAAGTTCAGAGCGCATATTGCAAATTATTTGATTTAGATCGGGACTTGAATGCAGGTTTGCGAATCATTTGATTCAGATTTGGACTTCAATGTGGGTTCGCGAATCATTTGATTCAGTTCGGGAGTTTGGAGCACGTATCGCGAATCATTTGATTCAGTTTGAGAGTTCGGAGCACGTATCGCGAATCATTTGATTCAGTTTGGGAGTTCGGAGCACGTATCGCGAATCATTTGATTCAGTTCGGGAGTTCGGAGCACGTATCGCGAATCATTTGATTCGATCGGGAGTTCGGAGCGCATATCGCGAATCATTTAAATCAGATCTGGAGTTCGGAGCGCGTATCGTGAATCATTTGATTTAGATCGAGACTTCAGTGGGGGTTTGCAAATCACTTTAATCAGAAAAGGACTAATATGTGGGTTCTCGAATCATTGATTCAGATCAGGAGTTCGGTGTGGGTACGCGAATCATTTGATTTGATCGGGAGTTCGAAGCGCATATTGCGAATCATTTGATTCACAACGAGACTTCAGTGTGGGTTTGCGAATCATTTTAATCAGATCGAGACTTTGGTGCGGGTTTGCAAATCTTTTGATTTAGATCGGGTGCGGGTTTATTAATATTAGTTTTTCATTTGTTTGTTTTTTATATATACTTTTTATTTTATTTATTTGTTTGTTTTTTTTGCTTTATTATTTTTTATTTATCTTTTTTGTTGAGTTACAACAAGCAAATGGCACCCATTTGGTGAAATGGCCTTTAAATTTTCATGTTATTTATCATTTATCTCACATTTATTTTCTCTTCCATGTTCCGAATTACCGAAGCATCATGGAGGTTAATCAAGGTTAATGTTACAAAAGGAGCATTTGTTACATTGTTTTATGTTCCCCTTTGTGTTCGGAGGTTTTCTAACAATCCAGTTGCTAATTGTAGTTTCATCCCCTGCAGCAAAAGACTGAATTAGAGTTTCCTGGAGCAGACAGTGATGGATCAGCAAACCAACTCTCCTCACAAAACATCCCAACATGCAGCGTAAGACATGAATGCAATTTACAAATCCATTAACATGTTAATGGTTCTTTTGACAGTTACGTCCCTAATTATCCTTTTATTGCACTAAAAAGGCAACTTGAAATTAAACCATTTGTTTATTGAGGAGATTCATTTATCATGCTGAGAGTATTCAACGAGCTCTTCAGATGTGCTCAAATCGGCATCGGCTTTTAACTGTTCAAATGCAGGGAAAACAATTCCATTAGCTGACAGAAACGCTCCATTTCAGTTTTAACAAATTATGAGCAATTATGATACATTATGAATAATGCAAACCAATTGCTACAATTTCTAGCAAAAAGAGTCAAAAATATGAAAGCAGCGATTTGCATTATGTGTAAAAAAGGTAGATGGTAAGTGTAAATAGACACAAATAGCAGCTCGTTCACACTAAGTGTTGTTCATGCAGCATAAATAAAAGCTATATTCTGTCTTTTTAAAGAAATAGTTCACCCAGAAATTAAAATTTGCTGAAAATGTGCTGGGATGATGTAGATGAGATTTTGAGACATGTGTCATTGCATCACTTGCTCACCAACAGATCCTCTGCAGTGAATGGGTGCCGTCAGAATGGGAGTCCAAACAGCTGATAAAAACATCACAATAATCCACAATTAATCCACACCACTCCAGTCCATCAGTTAACATCTTATGAAGACAAAAACTACATGTTTGTAAGAAACAAATCCATCTTGAAGACATTTGAAGACACGCTTCCTCCAGTGAAAAAAGTGGTCTGGTCTGAATCGGAAGAGAAATCTGCACAGATCAAGCACAAGCCAAAACAGTCAAAAACATCTCTAAACAAATATGTGGCTGGATTATGATGTAAGAGACAACAGGAGATGGACTTTTTTCACTTGAGGAAGTGTTATTATGGATTATGGACTCATATTTTAGCCATGAAGCAATGGTTTTAAGTTAAACTCATCTTAAAAATGGAATTATTTCTTACAAACATGAAGCTTTTGGCTTCTCAAGTTGTTAATTGATGGACTGGAGTGGTTTGGATTTACTTGTGGATTACCAGTGGATCCTCTGCAGTGAATGGGTGCCGTCAGAATGAGAGTCCAAAGAGCTGATAAAAAACATCATAGTAATTCACAAGTAATCCTCACCACTCCAGTCCATCAGTTAACATCTTGTGAAAACAAAACCTGCATGTTTGTAAGGAACAAATCCATCTTGCAGACATTTTTTACTAAAATACAAGTCCATACTCCATAATAACACTTCCTCCAGTGAAAGAGTTCATTTCCTGTTGACTCTCACATCAAAACACGCAGCTTTTGTCTTCTCAAGATGTTAATTAATAGATTGGAGATGTGTGGATTACCAATCAATCATCTGCAGTGAATGGGTGCCGTCAGAATGAGAGTCCAAACAGCTGATAAAAACAATATCACAATAATCCACAAGTAATCCACACCACTCCAGTCCATCAGTTAACATCTCGAGAAGACAAAAGATGATTGTTTGTAAGAAACAAATCCATCCTTAAGACGTTTTTACTAAAAGGTCTATAAATCCATAATAAAGCTTTCTCCAGTGAAAAAGTGGTCTGGTCTGAATCAGGAGAGAAATTAAATTCTAATGAAAAGGTTTGACTACTTAAGTAATTTACACAAGTACAAATCTTAATATTTAAGCATATAATTATATTCTAGGGAATTGTGTGTTTCTAATTTTATAGCAACAGTTTGGACCCTTTTCTATTCTAACATGACAATCCCTTTGTATATGTGACCCTGGACCACAAAACCAGTCATAAGGTTAAATTTTACAAAACTGATATATATACACCATATGAAAGCTCAATAAATAAGCTTTCTATTGATGTATGGTTCGTTAGGATAGGACAATATTTGGCCGAGATACATCTATTAGAAAATCTGAAATCTAAGGGTGCAAAAAATCAAAATACTGAGAAAAACATCTTTAAAGTTGTCCAAATTAAGTTCTTAACAATGCATATTACTAATCAAAAATTACATTTTGATAGGTTTACAGTAGGAATTTTACAAAAAAAAATTCCTAATGGTTTTTGACATAAAAGAAAAATCAATAATTTTGACCCATACAATGTATTTTTGGCTATTGCTACAAATATACCCCAGCGACTTAAGACTGGTTTTGTGGTCCAGGGTCACATATAAGGAAAGGTTCATAGATAAATGATTGATTCAGTCAGTGTGAAAGAACTTGACTGTTCTACATAAAGCCAAGTCCTAATCCCAGCTGAACACCTCTGGTATGACTTTAAATGCAGACCTTGAGCCAAAAACTCATCACCAAACACCCATGACTTCTACATACACTATATGGACAAAAGTATTGGGACACCCCCTTTTTTTAGAACAGAAAAAGGCACTTCTAAAACGGTGGCAACAAAGATAAAAGCATAATTTATGTATTTGAAAACTGTATTTCTATCTCTGTTGCAATAGTTTTGGAAGTGTCTAAAATGGCTGTACCCATATGTACAAGTCATTGGTGTTTGGCGAGTTTTGGGCTCAAGGTCTGCATTTAAAGTCACACCAGAGGTGTTCAGCTGCGATTCAGACTTGGCTTTATGCAGAACTGTCAAGTTCTTTCACACTGGCTGAATCAATCATTTCTATTTCAACCTTGCTTTATACACGGAGGCATTGCATGTTAGAATAGAAAGGGTCCTTTCCAAACTGTTGCTATAAAATTAGAAGCACACAATTCACTAGAATATAATTATATGTGACCCTGGACCACAAAACCAGTCTTAAGTCGCTGGGGTATATTTGTAGCAATAGCCAAAAATACATTGTATGGGTCAAAATTATTGATTTTTCTTTTATGTCAAAAATCATTAGGAAATTAAGTAAAGATCATGTTCCATGAAGATTTTTTGTAAAATTCCTACTGTAAACCTATCAAAATGTAATTTTTGATTAGTAATATGCATTGCTAAGAACTTAATTTGAACAACTTTAAAGGTGATTTTCTCAGTATTTTGATTTTTTTGCACCCTCAGATTCCAGATTTTCAAATAGATGTATCTCGGCCAAATATTGTCCTATCCTAACAAACCATACATCAATAGAAAGCTTATTTATTGAGCTTTCATATGATGTATATATCTCAGTTTTGTAAAATTTAACCTTATGACTGGTTTTGTGGTCCAGGGTCACATATACTTAAATATTAAGATTTGTACTTGTGGAAATTACTAAAGTAGTTAAACCTGTTGATTAGAAGGGGGTGTCCCAATACTTTTGGCAATATAGTGTATGTGGCTGGATTTTGATGTAAGAGACAACAAGAGATGGAAATTTTTTGACTTGAGGAAGCGTTATTATGGATTATGGATTTGTATTTTAGCTAGAAGCAATGGTTTGAAGTTAAAAATGTCTTAAAGATGGAATTGTTTCTTACAAACATGCAGCTTTTGGCTTCACAAGTCATTAACTGATGGACTGGAGTGTTGTGGATTATTGTGATGTTTTTATCAGCTGTTTGGAATCTCAGTCTGACGGCACCCATTCACTACAGAGGATCCATTCAGCAAGTGATACATTAGAATGACACATTTCTCATTGCAAAATCTGTTCCTGATAAAGAAACACAAAGTAAAGTGAGTTTTGACTCACATTGACTTGTGTGTGGAAACATGTTGTTGTGTTTTTTTATGGGTGTATGTGTAAATTCTCTCTATAAATACATCATTCTTTGGGTTTGAGATGAGCTGAAGGGTGTGATTATCTGGTGTGTGTTAAATGAGTTGTCCAGCGGCGCTCTATGACTAACGCTTCCTGACACTTTGTGCCTCACGGCGGTAAAGGTCAAGTGGGAGATGTGTTTCACCATATTTCATTTTCAGCTCATTTTCCCCCAAACAGAGATGTGTCTCATGCAGATCAGTGAGCGTTCAGTACATCCCATGAATCCTACTCTATCATATTTGAAATGCAAATTTCACAGGTCCCTAAATGATCAACATTTATCAAACTTGCTGTTAATCCACCTTTAAAAGTCCACCTTCAGCCGCTGCTTCACGTGTCTTTTTGCTGTCATATCTTGACTGAGTTTGTTTAAGTAAATGTCAGAATATCTGTAGTAATATTTCCAGATGAACACTTACTGGACTGAAGCAACTTGGCTTTACTTGATTCTCCATGAATCAGTTTTTTTTTTGTCTCAAATCTGATCATCAAGATAAAATACAACCCCTATTCTTTGTCTGAGGTCATTTAGAGACATTCGAAGCTGCATGGAAACTGAAGAAAAATCCTGGAATGTTTTCCTCAAAAAACTTAACTTCTTTGCAACAGAAGAAAGAAAGACATGAACATCTTGGATGACATGGGGGTGAGTAAATTATCAGGAAATTTTCATTCTGAAAGTGGAGTAATCCTTTAAAGAACTTTTTTTTTTTTTGTTCATCTCTTAATCATCATTGCATTGCATTGCATTATATGTTTGGATCATTTCAATCTCATCTTATTACTGTACACAAATAAAGGTGCTTCACGATGCCATAGAAGAACCTTTTTTGTTTAATTGGTTCCAAGAACCTTTAACATCTGAAGAACCTTTCTGTTTTACAGAGAGAAATTGTGAGTAAGATGTTACTGCATTAATTCATCTCACTCACTAAAACAACAGATACACTGTAAAAAATTACTGTGAATTTAATGGTAAAAAACTGTAAAAAGCTATGGTAAAAACCTGTGAAATGGTTAACGGTAAGTTCCCCTTCTATATACGATAAAAAAATGTGTTGGACATTGCACGTAATTTTACGGTAGTATACCATTTTTTTAAGTGAAAATGAACGTAAAATGTACATTGAATAACCGTAAATTGCCATTCCCAGAATTCCCTGTGTTTAATTTTTTTAATTGAATGTTTTTTTGTTGAAATAACTTTTTCCTCTTAGATTTTTCTTGGCAGTTTTGTACATTAGGGTTGTATGTTACATTTAATGTTATTAAATTAATGTTTTTTGCATTATTTCAGTACTTCAAAATGTTGGTACATATCAGTTAAAAAATTCAGAAACTACGGTATTTACCTGTACATTTAAGTGAAAACCGTGTAGAATAAAAGTAATTAACCGTAATTATAGGATAAGAAATTACCTTTTCTAACCTTTTTTTTTTACAGTTTTTTACTGACAGTATTTTTTAACAGACATTTTCTGGCGCCCCTGCTGCCAGAAAATTACCGTTTCTTTCTTTTTTTTTTTACAGTGTTCTTCAAAATGAATAAAAACAGTGAAATTCAAGCAAACCTGCAATATTTAAATATTAAATAATACAAATATCCTTTATGCATTTAATCCCGTTTTATTAACCGATAGCTTTGCTGCCAACCTTCGATGATCCAATTCAAATTCTAATAAGCAAAAATTACTCAAGATAATCTAACAATTGTTTTTCCTCAATTTACTTTTCTCTAAGCCTAAGGCTTTTGGTGTGAAAAGGCTTTTACATTTGCCAAAAATAGACTTTTTTATATTATTATTATATTTACATTGAAAAGGTAACACAAAAGTAAGACATTACTTTCCATAACAAGTAACTAAGTAACGTAATTAGTTACTTTTTTGGGGAGTAACTCAGTATTGTAATGCATTACTTTTAAAAGTAACTTTCCCCAACACTGCAAATAAAGTTCTTCAGATTATAAAAAAGGTAAAAAAGAGATGGTTCTTTGGTTCTTCTATGAAGCTCCTTTATTTTTAAGAGTATAAGACATAATATTAGAGATATAGAGTGATATTTAATTCATTTTATATCAGTATCTGCTGTGCCTACTATATCTGATTTACATTACAAGCATCAGAATTTCATCATATAAACATCAGCATCTGAGCCAAATTGCATATTTTTGCTCAGTTTGAGTCTTTGAATAAAATATGAGCCATAAAAGCCACATAAAAAAAAAAAATGTTGTATAAAACTAGATTTTTCTAAGAAGGCAAAGTTTGGAGGGTTTAATCATTAGGGTTAATATCAGAGCCTAATGTTCTGGATAGACCAGACATAATTTTCTGCCAAAATATTCTGTTTGAAACTGAAATATGTTACTTTTAAAAATAATGCATTACAATATTGAGTTACTCCCTAAAAAAGTAACTAATTAATTACGTTGCTTTTTATGAAAAGTAATGCGTATGTTACTTCTGCGTTATTTTTTAAATCTGGGCAGGGCTTGCTTGTTTGTTTTTAATATAAAAAGTTACATTTTTGGCAAATGTAAAAGCCTTTTCACACCAAAAGCCTAGAGAAAAGTAAATTGACGTCTGTACAGTAGACTACAGAAAAAAAATGTCAACTCTTCGGCAATAAAAAAAAATGGAAAACAAATTTTAGAGTATTTTTTGCTTATTAGTATGGATGAATTGGATCATCGAACGTCAGGAGCAAAGACCTCGGTTAATAAAATGGGATTTGAATACATAAGGGATATTTAATTATTGCAGGTTTGCTTTGAATTTCACTGTTTTTATTCACTTTGAAGAACGCTGTATCTGTTTTTTTAGTGAGTGAGATGAATTAATGCATGTTCACATTTATTCTAGAACTAAAGTAACATTTTACTCACAATTTCTCTCAACATGGGGACAGTATAGGTTTTAATCAATAAATGGGGGAAATGTAACTGGCGTTACTTATTTAAAAAAGTAATTCAGATATGTTCTTGTCAACTAAAAAGTAATGCCTTACTAGTTACTTTAGTAATATTATTACGTAACTTGCGTTACTTGTAATGCATCACCCCCAACACTGGTTACAGGAGTTTACAGCCTTGATAATGCCGCTTGATAATTTCTTAGAAGTCTTTTCGCTGACAACGGATTCTGTGTGTGTTTGACTTGCTCTCACACAAAGGCTGTAATCATCAGAGAGCTGGAGCGAATGTAAATTTTCCCTACATGCTTGTAGCTTTTTCTTTTCAAGTCTTGGTAATTGTTGTTTTAATGCCATTTGTCTTTTGACAGCATAATCTGACAGCGCAGTGTCAACAGACGCTCGTTTATTCCTCACAAACCACTAACTACTTACTCATTTCAGATGGGAGAGTGTTTGCTAAACTCACATTTAATAGTGGAGCTGTTGAACAAAAGCTCTCGGAGTGTTTGTGTTAAAGCATAATGTAGTATCACGGTCGTGTTGATTATTGTTTTGTTTTCATTAAGTAAACCTCTACTTGGTTCACTGTAGCTGGGGTTTTATCCACGTATTTGTATGCAAATTTTGTGATATTGCATGGATTGAAATGCACATAAAAATGTGCATAAATAACATGTGCACTCAACTGAAAAGGATGCTTTTTAATCTGATAAGACGATATGCTCATAAATGATGATGGAAACACATTCACTGAATACATTTCTCAATGCACAACAACAACAACAAACTAATGAATTTGGCTCAAAAGATATTTGCGTATGCATATTTATGTATATTGTTTATTTATATTAGAATGCATTAATATTATTTATTCAAATATTTATTTATTTACTTTAAATGCGTTTATTATATATATATATATATATATATATATATATATATATATATATAATAAACACATGTAAATATAATATAATATTATATATACATGTAAATACATGTAAATATAAAATTACTAACAAATAATGTGCTTATTTGGATGTTTTTAATATATAGAAATAAAATATGTACATATGCTCAAAATATGCATAGTTATGTATAATATATTTAGATTATTTTTATTCGAATGCATATTATTATTTATTCAAATGCTTATTTTTTATTTTAGATGTATTTATTATACATAAATAAAAATGTATACATGTAAACAATAATAATAAATAATAATAATAATTATTATTATTATTATTATTATTATTATTATTATTATATAATATACGTAAAATTAATAACAAACAATGTGCTTATTTTGGATTTTTTTAATGTAACAAATAAAATATGTACATTGAAATACAATTATATAATATATATATATATATATATATATATATATATATATATATATATATATATATATATATATATAGTTATTTCCATTTATATTATTTTTATTTATATTAGAACTCATTAATATTCTTTATTCATGTAATGCTTATTTATTTATTTATTTTAAAAACAATATATGCATGTAAATAATATATAATATAAAATTAACAAATAAAATGTTTTTTTGGAAAATTTTATATAACAAATAAAATATGTACATTAAAAAATATATATATACAGTATATATAATTTATTTAAATGTCTATCAAGTATTTAACATATGCATACAAACACAAGTTTGTATATTTAGATATAATTAATATGTAAGTTATTATTTATCAATATATATCAACATATCAATAATTAGTCTTTCAAATTTTTTATTTTTTTAATATTTGGTAGAATATAAATATTTAAAAATGCAATTTTGCAAACACAAAGTAACTTCTGACATTGAATTAAGATGGTCAACATTATATGTAAATGAATGTGGGTGGTCTTATGTTAATGAGCTAAAGGTATGTTTCTTTTGCGATTCAGTTTCAGTAATTGTTCTGAGCGACCTACAGATTTTCACATCAAACCATTTCACTTCAGAAAAGCATCAAACATCCTATTTTCTCTTCATATGAGCCTTTAAAGCGACCCTGTTGTTCCAAATCCTGCTGTTTTCTTTCAGACTCGTTAGTTGACAGATTATTCTAAAGCTGTTAATTTCCAGTAATTGGCAGAGAAAACACCTTGCGTCGTCACCTGCGGCACAGACCGTTTCCTTACCCAGCATGCCCTGCGC